>NW_026057582.1:132817401-132956903 GCF_023721935.1 Panthera uncia
AAAAAACAAAAAAAAAAAAAAAAAAAAAAAAAAAAAAAAAAATTAAATAAGAATGGAGTACTCATGAGGCTAAAGCAAATTTGAGCATTAGGGCCCTCTCCTGATGGGCCATGGAAGGGCCGTATCATTCAAAAAAAAAAAAATAGCTTGATATCCTTTTCTCAAATAGTGTTGTGATATCTGTACAGGCTTCCAGTCTTCCCCCAGAATGTGAATTTGATTCCTGCTTATCTCCCTTGTCATACTCAGTGCCTCTGCTGTCTGCTGAAACAGTCTGCTTTGGGAAACAATTTCCCCACATTTCATACTTAACACCACGTCTGGACTGAAACTTTCTCTGGCTTCCGCAGAACATGATTACTCCCTATGCACGACACCTTCTTTGAAGATCTTCTAGGACATTTGTCATAGGCTCCCTGGTGTTGTTTTTATTGTTTGTGTGCATATTTTATCTTTCCTACTGAAATATAAGTCACTTTCAGGATGGTACTTGCTTTCCTGGCCCCCACAGTGACAAGTGTATTGCTTTCTAGAGTGCATGCTCCCACTCCATGCATGTTGTATGAATGGATGAAGGATGAATGTATGCCAAGAGCTTCTTTTTGGGATCTTCTTACAATTCCTGGCTTTTTTGTGTGTGTTTTGGGCAAACTCTTTATCTTAGTTTTCCAAAAATAGGAAATTGCTCTCTGTCAATGAGTGTTGAGGATTTTCTAAGTAGAAGCTTTGAAAGACCAGATATCCTTTTTGTTGTTCAGGGGTCATAAAGGATGCATTAAGGGAGTTGCTAGAAATGCTATCTCTTATAATTTTCCTGTGATTCTCCCCTGTGGGACACTTTGCCACTCATTTGAATGCTTAAAAGGTGGTTGGGTTGTTATCAAGTCTTTCCTGGTAAATATTTAATCAGTAAAAGCCTTCTTTAAGCCTTTCTAATGGTGCATGCCCCAAATAATACAAGAAATAATAGACTTCTCTCAAATGTATCCTGAACTACCTCTAGAAAATGCATAAATCCCTAGATCCAAGAGTGCAATTTTCTACCCATGATAACCTAACAATTCTCTTTTTTGTTAGATAAATTTCAAAGCACTCTTTTTTTCTATTTAATGTAAATAAAACTTATTTTTACCTATTGAAAATGTAATGCACGCTTGTTGTGGAAAACACACAAAAAATACACGCTAGGGGGAGAGGCCTATATGTATCCTCTCTTTTGTAGATTTCTGAAACATTTTCACCAAGGTATTTAGTAGAACATCACTGGTAGAACATCAATAATTCCACTGTATCTCTGCGTGTGCCCACCTGAGATCTTAAGATGCTACTTTAGAACAATTGGAGAGGAAACATCACGTCACCAACCAGTAGGAACAGCCTTATCAATCTGTCAATAAATACGATTAAGATGAAGCTAGGAGGCCAGAAAAACAGGTGTACATATGTTAAAGAAGGTGAATCAGAGCCTTGGTGGACCATGCCTTCAGAATGATCTTATTTGCATTCAGGCTCTACTTAAAGTTCAATTTTAATGAGCAGATGATATTCCGAAAACATCCATTGTTAAACTTTTGGAATTTACATCATTGTTAGTTTTCTCCAGTAAAAGTTGCTTTTGGAAAATACTTAAGTTTCAGGAGAAATCAGGGAGGCTCTACAAGCCAGGTCTTGTGTTAATGGAGCCTGGACCTCCTCTTGAGAGGAGGGGATCATGTGGGGTCCTCAGAAAGGATCCTGTGCCACTGAACATTTCCTTACCTGCTCTGCCATGGCCGTCAGAGATCTCTGCCATCTCACGGACCACTCACTGGCAATGTGTGGATGACACCCGCATCTCCAGTCTCAACCCCAAATACCATGCCTGTACTGTGAAAAACCATCTCAATGTTGGTCACTTCCTTCAAACTCAATACGACTTATCTTACAAACATCCTTATTTCTATTGAATGTACCACCAACCATCCTCTTGATATGCTCAGGCCATAACTGTAGTCACTTTTGGATCTTCACTGTCATTTGCCTTCTACTGAAATCTCTCCTCCATCCCTCACCAAAACGAGTAACAGGTTCTTATTAGTCCTTATAGTCACATTTAAGTCTTTTATTCTCTTGCTACATGTATTATCATGTCTTTCACATTGGACGGTGGCCATCTTTAGTTATCCCCTTACTGGTCCCACCACCAATATAACAAATAACCATATTCACCACATTCTATCAATGTTAACTTGCTGTTTCCTTAACATCCATTTTTTAAAACATTCTACAGGCGCCTGGGTGACTCAGTCGGTTAAAACATTCTGGCCCTGCCCTAGCAGGACCTGGCCTCATTTGCCTCACCTTCATCTTGGTCCTGTTGAATCCTGACTACTGCTCCATTACCAACAGACTCATCTACATCTTCAAGTTCACCAGATATCCCCTTTACGTTCTGACTTAACTGAGAGCTGCCTCCCCTGGAAGAGATCACTTCCCTCTGCTCCGTTCTTCTTAGTGGTGGCTGTTTAGTCTCTCATATCCCATGCAGCTCACAGTAATAAGGTGGGTTTTGTGTCCCCTGATTTCTGCTTCCAGACCCTTATTCTGCCTCATTCAAAAAGTTTTGTTTCTCTTAGCCTCGTTCATATGATCATAGCACTTCTCCCCCTCTTTTTCTATCAACTAAACAGCCTATCATTCCCCCTTGTTGAAGACATTGGCTCCTGGGCTCAAAATCTTCCTCTCCACACCAAGCTTTGCCATTATCCTAAAACGAAGTTGAAGCTGCACATGAAAGATCCATGTAAAGCCCTGGTATCTCAGTTTCTTGGACCTCCAATGGCTTTCTTTGCCTCTCAACCTCATCTGGACCTTTCATGGCCACTTAAAAGTGCTACACCTCCAGTATCATTAATTGAGGTATTCTCATTCCTAGGTTCATTTCAGCTTGCTTATCAGGTACCTACAAAAACCTAATGAAGCTTTCCAGCCAGTGGAGTACTCTATGTCTCCAAATGCATCAGCCCTCTCTTTACCTTTATCCCGCCCATCTTTACAATAGAGCTCTTATAAATACTCTAAATACCTCCTTCCCTTTATCTTTTTTGCCTTCTCCATATGGTAAAAACTCAGACTTTGATGAATCCGTTTATCTGTTTCCCTCTACCTATATCTTCACATCTGTGGGAAAGACTATTCTACCACAAAGTCATGATTGCAATTTCTGATGGATGCTGATAACCAAATCAGAATCCTCTAGGTAACTCTTTTATCCATTCTACAAAGGTACTTCTAGCCATCTTCACTCTCCTCAAAACTGTGACCCACTTAGGTCCTCTCTACAAGCACTCACAAACTTCTTAGCATATGGTTTTGTCTGTCCCCTACCTTCCACAGAAAATGGTTGCCATAGATAGGGATGCCCTAAATATCCTACTATATGCCTACAACCCTAATTCTATCTTTACCTAGCTACTTTCCTTCCCATTACAGTGGGATTCTCGCACAGAGATGCAGGACACTGAGGCTCTTCTTTCCAGGAAGCAGCTTTATTCGTGTTGGCATGGACTCAGTAGGCTAAGACCCCAAGCACAGTGGGGTATAGCCTTTTATGCAATTTCTACTTCTTTGTCTCTCATTTATGGTGACAGATAGTCGGATTGGACACAGTCCAAGTTATACTTGTGTCAGAGTTATGCACATGTGTATAGGAGTTGATTGGGCCACATTGCACGTTGCCTTCTTTTGTTTTGATCCCCCCTAGGGAGGGGATCTACCACACCATCACCTGCAACAAAAGTGCTGTATGGCCTCTTCTCTATGTTCAACGACTCCACCTATGTTTGGGTGACCCCTATTCTCCCCATCTCCATCTTCTTAAATTCTTGGAGACCACTAATTACCGACATCTCCAACTTTCAGGGCAGGTGTATTTCTGTATCACCTGGTTGTTTCCTTCTTTCAGCATCCAGACACCTGATGGTATTTTTAAAACCTTTCTACCAAGGTCTATTCACATATGCAAACAGCCCTCACAGACAGGCCCTAAGATGACTCTACTCTGGCTCTCCCTTGTAGGTAACCCACCTCTCACCTCTGGGCAACCCTGACTCTCCCTTTTTGCCCTGAGAAATGCTAAAAGCATGGGTTGATCCCTATACAGCTCCTTCCCATTGCCTTCATGTACTTTTCACAGTCTACTTCCACCAGTCTCTCAATCTTTAGATTTATAAGACATGAGTCAGATCTAAGGCAACTGTTTAATTCCCTACCCAAATTAAGGAGACACATATTCAGCACTCTCTCTCTCTCTCTCTCTCTCTCTCTTATGGTGAAGAGGGGGCATCACTACACCTGTGTCTTTTGGAAGAGTTGGGATTTCCAGTCTTCCAAAGCTATCTTTAAATATCTCTGTTCATCTTCTATTTGGATTCCTTATTGCCAAGCTTGAGTCTAAGAGACAGAACCCTCATGCCTAAAACTCTTACGCCTTTGAGGTAGGTGAGGGGTTCAGGTGTGTAACTAGTTTTTGATGATCTCCTTCACAATTCTGGATATGGTCTAACAATCTCTTTATAATATACAGTATTGATTGCTTCGTGCTGTATCACCAGAAACTTCCATTTAACAAAGCAATAATTATGTAAAGAAAAATTGGAGGGAATAATATGGAGGAAGAGATTCTGGGCATGCAGTCTATAGTACTCTACCCGTACAACCTACACATTTGTGTCTTTGGCCCCTAACTCTCCCTTGAGCATTAGACTCTCCGATCTATCTGATGCTTTGACATCTTCATTTAGGTAACTCAAGGTATATCCAATTCAACAAGGCCCAAACCACCCATGATCTGGTTCTCTAAATCTAATCTTATCTTCCCTCGGTGCCCTCTAATGTGGTGGCTAACACCACAATTTGACTTTCTTTCATCCACTCAAACCCATGATCAGGACCAACTTATTTAGTTCCTAAAAACGTCCATATCTCTTGATTGATACTGCTGTCATCTGAGCTCATCCAGCTAACCATCACCTGCCACTTCACTGGTCTCCCTACCTTTACTCCTGACTGGCTCCAGACTGTTCATTGCACTGTAGCCTAAATTATCTTTATTAAATCTAGTTTTCCCTCCTCTATTAGGGTCCAGTCCTGGAAGAAGAAACCACACAATGATTTGAACAGGGAAGACTTAAATTTTTTTTTTATGTTTATTTATTTTTGGGAGAGAGGGAGAGACAGAGCATGAGCAGGGAAGGGGAAGAGAGAGAGGGAGACACGGAATCTGAAGCAGGCTCCAGGCTCTGAGCTGTCAACACAGAGCCTGACACGGGGCTCGAACTCACAGACCGTGAGATCATGACCTGAGCTGAAGTCGGACGCTTAACTGACTGAGCTACCCAGGCGCTGAATAGGGAAGATTTAAAACAAATAATTGTTAACCATCTTTTGCTAATTCATTACTAAGAGAGGATAAATACTAAAGAATACCCTAAGGCTAAGGGGGAGTACCCAAACTTGGGAGAGAGCCCTCCTACCCAAGGTCAGGAATCCAACTTCAGTGGGGAGGATGTGGGGATGTGGTTGCAGCCCACTAGATGGCAAGAAGTTCACTGGGTTGCCTTGACCAGAGTTAATTCACAGCTGGGGGGTTGAGGTTGACAGCCAGAGAACTGTGGGTTGGGGCTGGCAAGCTAGAAGTCTCCTGGGGTACTGCCAGACTAAAGCTGGTGGGTAGGAAACCATCTACTGGTATGCTAGAAAAGGCTGTTCATGGTGAATTCTGCTGAACTCACCGGGGGATTGGCTGTGGCATCAGTAGGACTCACTGGAAAGCCACCAGGAAGCCACCTGCAGATGATACTGCTGTAGATGTTGGGAAGTTGCCTGAAGCATCCTTGGAACCTGGTAAAAAGCTACCCTTGAGGGTCCCTCTGAAACTTTCTGGGCATGAATTCCACTGGTAGCTCTCATGCCAGATGAGTACTGCAGAATCAATAGAGAAATGACACTATAAGGCGCTTGGATGGCTCAGTCAGTTCAGCATCTTGACTCTTTATTTCAGCTTGAGTCAGTTCACAGGATCGAGCCCCATTCCTGCTTGGGATAAAAACTTAAAAAACAAATCTCACCGGTACCAAAAGCCCTTTCCTTCTGCGGTATCTGTCTGCAACCTCTACCAGCAAAGGAGAGATGTTTACAAGATCCATCTCTAGTACCCAAGCAAGGACATGAAGGGCAGATTAGGAGCTGAGAGGCAACACACCGACAACTGCCATACCACTTGTGCTGAAAACTCCTCTGTTTCCCATTTTTATTGCTCCTTGGCTAAAATCTGAAGTGTTCCATACACAGCGGTGGAATGAATGTGTAGATGAATGAACACGTGGGCCCTTGCAGTACCCTGTGGTTGTCACTAATGTTGCTCACGAAATATTCCTGGCTCTCTGCCTACAAGGCAATGGTAGGATGGGACTTCTCCATCCCTTCGGGTTTGGGTTGGCCAAAGAGTTGTGAATGACAGGTGAAGTGAGTCCAGTGGTGTGTTGGCAAATGTTTAACAACTGGTTCTTTGGAGCAGGGAGGGAGCCATGATTTGTAGGGCTTGCCAATTTCTGCGGTGCAAGTAATCCCACCTCGGATGATCTCAAGCTACCAACTTGACATCGCTGAGTGTGAAGTTGGGAAAGAAAGGCCACAACTGGCTCTAGCCCACCGCTGCATGATTCATTTCAGCGCCAAGCCGTGGAATGGCTGGTGTGAGACCCTCCGGGGCTTTCTTTTGCTTTGTCAAAGTTTGAGACAGTGGTACCACCATCACTCTATCGAGTTAGATCCCTGTGTGAACATAAAGAACAGAGCTCCCTGTTTCCTGGCAACAAACAGGTCATATGAATAAAAAATACACTTTTTTTGTTTGTTTCTTTGTTTTAAGTCAGGAGAGTTTGGGGGCTGCTCCCCTCTTTAGCATAACCTAGCCTAACCTGCATGATAGTCTAGCTGGCTTGATTGGAGTGCTTTGTACTCCTTCCAATTATTCTTTTATACTACTGCCAAATGAAGTTCTATAATTATGTTTTCTTCATATTTCATATCTAATTAAAATATCTAATGGTCCCGCTCTGTCCCCTGCCTCGCGACAAAAATATAAAGTCCCAACTTTTTGGCATGGAGCTCAAATTTCTCCCAATGTGTCTTCACACTGCATTTTCTACCTTATTGATCATCATTACTTCGTACGAACGCACCATTCCTCAGAATTTTCTTTCCTTTGGCTTTTTCTGGGCTTCACCTTTGCCTCAGCCTAGTATTTAGCACAGTGATGGGAACGTGAGATGTTTGTTGAATGTTCTTTCAGCTTATCACCATTCGTCTTAATCAACCAATTCTGATTTTAAATGTAATAGTAGAAACATAATTACACAGGGATCTAGAGAGAAAATTTTCTGGTTACCTTCAGATGAATGTGGAGTGTTTCCAGGGTCTGAGGGTGTTCGTGAAGCAGAAGAAATTTCTCTCCCTATGAGCGATAAATATATCTTAAACACACACCCATGCACACACACACACACACACACACACAGAGTAATGCTTACAGAGAGAAAAGTACAGTGAAGATAAAGTTGGAGAGAGAGAAAGAAAGAAACCAACAAAAAGACAAGACAGAGGAGGAAAGGGAGTGACAGGCAACCTAAACTGAAAAGACTAGGGACAGTGATGAGAGGCAAACTCAATGAGAGTTCCCCAAACCAGTGACTGGAACAGCACAGTTCACAAAGGAGTGGGGAAAGCATTAGCAAGGAAGTGTAGTGCAGACTGCAGTGAGACAAAACAAACCACTAACATTGCTAATGTGCCAGGCCCTGGGAAAAGATCACCTTTCCTTTAAAATTTTTTAAAAATGTTTATTTAGTTTTGAGAGAGAGAGAGACAGACAGAGCGCGAGCAGAGGAGGGGCAGAGAGAGACAGAGAGGGAGATACAGTATCCAAGGCAGGCTGTCAGCAAAAAGCCCGACGCAGGGCTGGAACTCATAAACTGCGAGATCATGACCTGAGCCAAGGTTGGGCACTTAACTGACGGAGCCACCCAAGCACCCCAAAGGTCACCTTTTCGAATTCTTACCCTTCTGTGAGGTGCAGGTGTTCGTTCCGTTTTTCAGAGTTAGAAGTGAAGCCTTGAAGATGTTTTGTAATGCGCCCAAGAACTCAAGCTAGTGGACCCTGGTTCCTTCTGCACCCTCCATTCTTCCTTCTTATTTTTTTTAATTTTATTTATTTATTTATTTATTTATTTATATTTTTGAGACAGGGAGAGACAGAGCATGAACAGGGAGGGTCAGAGAGAGGGAGACACAGAATCTGAAACAGGATCCAGGCTCTGAGCTGTCAGCACAGAGCATGACGTGGGGCTGGAACTCACGGACCGCGAAATCATGACCTGAGCCGAAATTGGCCCGCTCAACCGACTGAGCCACCCAGGCGCCCCCATTCTTCCTTCTTCTTGTAAATCCTCAGGTTTTGCTTGTCCTTCTTCACGGCGCAGGGTGCCTCAGTCCCAGGGGATGAATCCCCTCTGGCCCAAGTGGCTCCTGATAATCCCACCCCTCCTGCAGTGACTGCTTAAGGGGTGTGCACCTGACCCAATTCCAATCCAGAACGCACAGGAGGGAGGCTCTGGCACTGCCGGGAAAAGATTTGTTCCTTTCAAAAAGAGACCCAAAGAAGAGACAGTGTCTCCTTTTACCGGATGCTACCGCGGCTGACTGGGACATATGCTGTAATGTCGTTCTGTCTCCTAAAGACAAATGCAAAACACTAAGGAAGGCCAAAATGATAATGATAATCATAGTAATAATAATAGTAAGTTATTATTATTATTATTATTATTATTTGTATTACAAAGAATCTGGGTCTGTGATGACTTCCTCAAGTGACAAATTAACTGTCCCTCACTCCTGATTTCTTTAATTTCTTTACCGTGTGAGGTACATGAATTGCGGTTTTACATTACTCGCACCCTAAAGCACACTAAATGATAAAGCAAAGACTTCAATATAGGTTTTTTATACTCCAAAGTCTGTGCTCTTTAGGATTATACATGCCTTGCCTGTATGGGCATTGTCTGATGTTCAACAATTACCCTGGGTCATGAACCCAAGGGTAAATTGTGTCATACGTGCTACCTTATATTCTTAAGGGAAAACAAAATATGTGTGTGTGTGAGAGAGCGTACACACACACACACACACACACACAAATTTATGTCAGCAATTTTAGAAAAGGATTTTTTAAAAAACCGGTCATGACTTCAAAGGATAAACTTCAATTTCTTAAGATCCACTCACTTAAAAGGGATTCCTCCTCATCCTTCAGGATTCCTCAGATGTTGCTGGTGATTATGGCCAGCCCAGATGTATCATTCTGTGAAGACACCACGGTCCCCATATACTGGATGTGAGTGAATTTTAGACATTTAGTAAGTACCGTGAAGTACGTCAGTTCCTTGCAAGATAAATGTGATGTGAGGTCAAAGTAACATCATTCATCAAATTGAATAACCTATTATAATGGCTTATAACGGTGATGATTTATTTTTAGTGCTCCCTCAGTTACTCTCCACCTCTGATAATAATTCAGATGACAAGAGTAGAGTGTAGTTGATATGATGTATACATCCAAGTGGTTGACTTGATGTCTCTTAATGGTCAAGAGTCATTATGGTTATTGAAGAAAGAGATACTGAATGTAATAAGCAGTATGAATTTTAATTTATAACTGTATGAGGGCACTGAAGTAGATGGGTGGCTTTAAAAAAAGTAGGAAAAGGGGCGCCTGGGAGGCTCAGTCAGTTGAGTGTCTGACTTTGGCTCAGGTCATGATCTTGCGGTCTGTGAGTTCGAGGCCCCGCGTCGGGCTCTGTGCTGACAGCTTGGAGCCCGGAGCCTGCTTTGGATTCTGTGTCTCCCTCTCTCTGCCCCTTCCCCGTTCATGCTCTGTCTCTCTCTGTCTCTCAAAAATGAATAAACGTTAAAAAAAATTTTTTTTTAAAGGTGGGATAAAACCTGTGAGTTCACATTTTAAAAGAATCAACCTGTTTATACAACTCGATCTCTCATCCTAAATGTGAACACTGAAAGTTCCCTCGGTCAAAAAATGTGGAGAGACTGTAAACGAAAGAACTAGTGGTGGAAGACAACTTTCTTCCTCAAGAAAGATACACAATTAAAGATATGCAAGATGTGTGCATGACAAGACGTGGGCCATGAGAACCAGTTAGTGATATTGTGTCGGCGTTACAAATACGTTCGGAGGAAACGTGGGTCTGTTCAGTAATCCTTCACAACTTTTGATTTGTGGGCATTCTCCAGGTGTCTTCTGGGGTGACAAGATTATCGAACTGATCTTGTAAGTAAGGGATTCATAAAGAGTTATGAGGGAAGACCGAACACATTTTTAGGTGAGAGAAATGTCATATAGGAACCCGGGAAGACTGACCAACTTACATTTTGGTAGCATTTGAGTAAGACTGGTACCGAAGATGATATTTGGAGACAGACAGGAGGGAAGTTGGTGAGACACGGAAGCGATACAGCGATGTGTCCGTGGAATCCAGGAATAGGCCATTCAGGTTAAAATGTTATGCTGCCTTTTCCCTGAGAGGTATCACTATATCAGTGGGAAAAGCCTTGGAGTCAGAATCTGAAGACCTGGGATTAACTATTTATCCCATTACTGCCTCCTCACTTATAAAATTGGAATGGTGACAGTATCTATCCCGCATTGCCACTATGTAAATTAAGTAGGATAAGGTATGCAGATGTATCCAATTTCATTCTTGACACAAAGAAGGTGTAACTTTTTGCAAGTTACCCCAAATTAAAGCATATACAACCCAAACATGCTTACTTCTGACCTATTTCTTGTTAAGACACTATCTACAAAGGTCATTATTAGAAAGTCAGCCTGTTTGTAGCAGATCTGCATGGATTTATTGAATAGCCAGAAAGCATAGCACATAGGTCTTCAATACCTTTCTTCTTAAATCCATTATTTGATTGTTGAAATGAATACATTTCAGTTGTGCTGAACTGAGGAAGTCCTGTGAGGCCAGCACCTTCCACAGAAACCCACCAGCCCCATACCAGCGGGCTTCCTTTGCTACACCCTTGTCAGGCAACAGGCGGCGCTGTGCTGGGCTGTCTGTAAATGGATTTCCTGTAGAAAGGCTCTTTTTCCAAAGTTTCTACTGAGCAGTAACCAGCACTGTAATCAAGCTGACATCACTATTTATCTTCCTCCCAACCACTGTAATTCTTCTCGTTGCCCACAGAGTGTTGTGGCCCAATTGCTTTCAAAGATCTTCTCAGGAAATGCTCTGTGAGCAAATTAAAGGGGAGGCAGAAATAACTGATAATTATTTATGCGCCAAACAGCACACTGCCAACTTCTCCTGTGGTCACAAAGAGGAAGCGTTCAAAATGATTGAGGGAGCCTGAGTGCACACCCCACAGCCCCAGTGGCTGCAGCGGTAGAGAGGGGACTTTGGTGGTGAGGATCAAGGCAAGTGTGGGTATCAGAGGCTCATGAAATGTAAACACAGACTAGAAAATAAAGTTTTCGTCCTTAATTTCCTCGTCTGTGAATTCAGAATAATTACCGTGCTTTTCTCAAAGGCAGAGAGAATGCTAAAAGGCAGACTTGACATTTGAGAATAACACCGTTCAGTAGAACTTTCAGCGATGTTGGAAATGTTCTGTATACCTTACCATCCAACATGGCAGCCAGTAGTCACATGTGGCTATTAAGTATGTGCAAAGTGGCTAATGTGACTGAGGAACTGAATTTGTAACTTTGATTTTAATTCAAATGGCCACATGTGCAAATCCAATGAATATTGGATAGCACAGAGAAGTTATCCAATTCAAACTACACTTCTTAAGCCCCATTCAAGTGTCCCACACCTATAATCCAGGGGAACGTTTGTCTGCAAACCTCCAATGATGAGAAAATCATGGTTTCCCATGATGGCCCCTTCCACTTCGGGCCCTTGCAAAGAGAGAGGTGAACTTATTATTGTCTTCAAGTCAGTCTTTTGACACTGTCGTCCCAATGCTTTCTTTTGGGATACTCATAGAAGTCATTCTGCAATCTAGCTGCAATGTAGTGGGAAGGGGAGCTTTTGAGAACTTGAAAACATTTAATATGTCACTGGTTAGTCTATATTCCAGACAAAACATGGTTTGAATACTATCTGATACTTAAGAGCACACCTTGTGGATGGAATTAGACTCCCTGGTTCTAAATATTGGCTTTATTATTTACCACATACACAACAGAGGACATATTACCAATCATAATTCCATTTGTGATTTCCCTTACCTACGCAGAACATAGTGGAGCTGAAAGAATGAAATAGGGCTGAACATGTAATACCATCAGTAGAGTGCATGGCCATTGTAAACATTCCAAAAGCATGAGCACCTCTTATCGTTATTGGTCTCCTCTGGATGTGCTCCCATTTATGAATGCCCTCTTATGCAATACCCAGAACTGTGAAGGTGTGTGCACAAGAGCTCCATAAACTAAAGGGCTGTAAAATATACGATGTATTGGTTTTTCTCTTATTGTTATGGTCACTGGGGCTTCCCTCTTACTTTAGTTGACATGGTGTTTTGAGATTCTTCCATATCCTGAAGTAATGCAACTTCATGGCTGGAAGAATCTTGGGACCTTTTATGGGTTCAAGCCTGACACACAGAGAAGATTTCACAAACATTTGTGATTAAAATATTAACATATTTCCCAGTCTCTGTTTATGAGCTGTTCCCTTCCATCAGGCTAGATGCCAGAAAGAGTTGGAGGAGAAATGCTTAAAAGGGCATAGCCACAAGCATTTCTCCTCTTTCATATGGCAGAACTTATGCCCATACCTCAGCCAAGAAGTAATTGAGTTACATTTCACATATCAGTGGCACTGGGAAAAATACTTATGGGCCACCAAAAACAAACAGAGCAACAGAATAGTATTAATGCAAGTATGTGATCACCAAAACCATATCCTCAGGTGGTAACTCCTAACAGGAAGGACAGGCAGAGCCGGCATTGTGTGGGAGTCCGCTCGGAGTGGCTTGAGAGAGCTAACTGTTGAATTTTCAGGAATTTGGCAAGCTGGTTGACCTCACAGTGGCAGTAGCTTGAAATTGGCCATTGTGGGAGTTTTCATATCATGGAAACCAGCAAATGTTGTATCCCCCACCATCACCATCTTGAGCCCTCCTTTCCTCTTCCAATCTCCCTTGCTTTGTATGTATCTCATTTCTGCCTTAAATGTAAAACTAAGGGACGCCCACTTATTTGAGTCGATCAAGACATTTTGGAAGCTTTGATATTACCGGATCATCTTGGACTAAATGAAATAATCAAGCACCCAAAGAGGAAAACCTTAGAAATTGTGTTTGAAATATCTTTGCTCACATATCTAGCAGGCTAAAATTTCCTTGCATTAGATAGGTGCACCAGATTAGACACTGACTTCTAATGCTGCCCGTGACACGTGATTCGTGGTGGGATCCTGGGGAAATCATGTAGCTGTAGATTAGCTACCTGGGCAGTGATCATCTTCTCACATCTTTTCTGATATGGAGGTTAATTGGAAATAGGGTCTAGATTACACTGGCATATCTACAATAAAATTTCATGAATGTCTCCTTGATGGCCAACTTCACCAGCATGCTGGCCATGTGGATTCTATCAGGAAAGGCAAGTGCATTATGGAAGGCAATAGCCAGCTTTAGCTCAAAAGAACCAAGGAATAATGCCAAAGGAGCAATATCAATCATCATTCCAGTGGGGGAAGGATGAGGCCAGAGGCAGTGGACAGAGCAGCGTTGAAGCCGAGCAGTGTCGTTTATGGTCTATAAGGGATCCACCAATTCACATCCGAGGCAAGAGTGAAATGTCTATGGCAAGTGCAATCTTGATCAAAGAGGAAAACAGTCAAAGCAGTTCTGAACTGATAGAAGAATAGATGGATCAATGTAGATACATTTGGGGAGTGTAGATACATAGTTGGCCTTGAACAACATGGGTTTGAACTGTGAAAGGTCCACTTAAATGCATTTTTTTTTTACAGTACAGTTCTGTAAATGTATGTTTTCTTCCTTATGATTTTCTTTTTGATTAATTTGTTTTAATTTTCAAGTTTTTTATTTGTCTGCTTAGTTTTGAGAGAGAGAGAGAGAAACAGCATGGGAGGGGCAGAGAGACAGAGAGAGAGAGAGACAGAGAGAGAGAGAGAGACAGAGAGAATCCTGAACAGGATCCACATATCAGTGCAGAGTCTGATGCAGGGCTTGAACTCATGAACTGTGAGAGCATGACTTGTGCTGAAATCAAGAATTGGATGCTTAAACAATGGAGCCACCCCGGTGCCCCTCCTTATGATTTTCTTAATAACGTTTTCCTTTCCTCTAGCTTACTTTATTGCAAGAATACAGTATATAAGGCACACCACACACAAAATACGTGTTCATCAACTATTCATGTTATTGATAAGGATTCCAGTCAAACAATAGGCTATTAGTAGTTAAGTTTTAGGGGACTCAAAAGTTAGATTTTCAGCTGCACAGAGGGTCCACGCTCCTATCCACTGCATCATTCAAGGGTCAACAGTAGGGGCGCCTGGGTGGCGCAGTCGGTTAAGCGTCCGACTTCAGCCAGGTCACGATCTCGTGGTCCGTGAGTTCGAGCCCCGCGTCAGGCTCTGGGCTGATGGCTCGGAGCCTGGAGCCTGTTTCCGATTCTGTGTCTCCCTCTCTCTCTGACCCTCCCCCATTTATGCTCTGTCTCTCTCTGTCCCAAAAATAAATAAAAAACGTTGAAAAAAAATTAAAAAAAAAAAAAGGATCAACAGTAATTGTGAATTACAGAACCAAGCATCACTCCAGCTGCAAAAACAATGTGCAGGAGAAATTGAACCCAGACTATAGCATCTTACACTGTCTGTGATGAGTTAATTTTGCCTTGTGCTGTCATAAGGTCCACGGCCCCTGTTCAGACTCGTCTGTTGTCCTGTTCACAGGAGCCAAGTGCTGTATGTCATGAGAACTGCACCCAGCCCACAGCTGACTTTGACATCTAGTGAAGCCACTATGAAACACCCCAAATCATAGAAACCGTATCGCCTGCCTCACTGAGACATTCTGTTTTTCTTTGGTAAACTGAGTCCTCACTAGCTTGGCTGAGCAAAAAGCTTGTCTCTGAGGAACTCTCTCCTTGCCCATCCTTGTCCTCTTACATGGAATATTCATTTTGGGCAGAGAAATCCATGTTAGATCTTGCATTGGAGAACGTTTTTCTTATTTTTTTTCCCACTGCTTCTTTCTTGTTGACAGAAGGTCAGACTCCAGAATACCAAAGTGTCAGGAACCGGAAGGCAGCAGAGGGTTCAAGAAAAAAGTCAGAGGGACCAGGGTTCTGGCTTTCTAGGTGGCATGTCAGTTGATTTAAGAGCACCTAATTGGGCTAAGAGTCAGGCTCAAAGGGACCACAAATCACTGAAGTGTTTTATCATTTTTGTAAGTCTGTGAAAATATATTTTGTATGCTGAATACTTGACCCTGGGCGTCGTGAATAAAATTATATTTGACAACACTTAGCAAGTGCTGTATTGTTAGTGGGACTTTGGAGCCAATAATTTCAGAGTAATTACAATGTTATATGGGATGAGATTTTAGTGCAATCTTTTATCCCATCTTCTGACTTCTCTGTACTGTCTGTCTGTGTAAGGCAGGGAAGCTACTCCCTTCAAATCTTGCAAGTTCTGGCTTGTTATTCTGTGAGCTGTTACACAGAACTTTGTGTTTGCAAACCCCTTTGTAATCAATTATTAATCTCTTCCAGGATCACTCTTTGGTTATATGAATTCTTTCTCTTTTCTCTGCCTTTTTTTTTTTTTTTTTTGGTCAAAAAAGCTATATAGCGGTAATATTAATTTTGTAAAATAAAAGTCATTCATAATCCCCAAACCCTAATACAACTTGTCTGTCTTATTTGTATATAAGTGTCTAGGTTTTGCCTTTATGAGCAAATGCTGCAACAGAACTTTATGCAAAATTTAATATTTTCAAGTTAGCAATGTATCATGAAAATGCCCTTTTTCCTATGTAATTTTGACATATAATTTTAATATTGGCTATATTTATGCAAGTCAATGTACCATAATACATAAAATAACTCTCCATAATTGAACATTACGGTGGTTTCCAGTTTTCACTGTCACAAAGAGGGCTGGCATGAAGGGATTTTTGGAATGAGTTTTTTGTTTGTCTTCTCCCCTGATCCTAACAGCATCTGATAGGCAATAGGCACAAATAAATATTTAAAATGTTAATTAATGAGCGATAGTTTTGTTTCCTTCTAATGAATTATTTCTTTAGGATGAATTTCCAAGAATAAAAGAGATTACTGAATCAAAGGGAATAAACATTCTGAAACTCTTTTTTTTTTTTTAATATTTATTTTTGAGAGAGAGACAGAGAGTGAGTGGAGGAGGGTCATAGAGAGGGAGACACAGAATCTGAAGCGGGCTCCAGGCCCTGAGCTGTCAGCATAGAGACTAATGTGGGGCACAAACCCACCAACCGTGAAATCATGGCCTGACCCAAAGTTGGATGCTTAACCGACTGAGCCACCCAGGCACCCCACATTCTGAAATTCTTAATATGTTCTTGTATGTTCTTGTACGTTGCCTCTTAAAAGACTTATATCAACTCTTTAAAGCTTTCTAATATTTCAAATTTTGGCTTGGTCATCAAAACGGTACCTCTAATGTTTTAATTTGCATTTAATTGCATTTAATTTGCACATCATATTGTTCATGGTTATTTTACATGCCTGTTTCCTCCACTGGATGTCTGAAAACTATCTTGATCTGTCTCCAATCCCTAGTGCGCAGCACAGGGCATGATATATAGTAGAGACTCGATGAATATTAAGTCAATGAATTGCAGAACACTTTTGACCATTTATGCTGTGTAATTTAATTTTTTGGAATATCTAAAAGGAAAAACAAGAGTAGTAGTTAGAGCAAAATTTCCAGCCTCTGCTTTCTATGTCTACGGGACCAAGTGGGGTAATATCTAGAAAATGGATCTATTAAAATCTCTGGTCTCATGGAGTTGTGGCGAGGGTCATATGAGCTAATGTAAATAACTGCTTGGCTCAAACACTCAACAAATATTACCTGTTGTCTCTGGCCCATATATCTATATGGTCTTCCTGCTTACTTAATAAAATTGAATGAGCTTTTACCATGTTGCAAATATTAATTTCTTGTATGTTTCATCAAATTTAGTGAGAATTTTTTAATATTGTGTACTTTTAAATTTTTTATTTTTTATTAACAGATTAATGTATTTTTGAATATTTTATGTATTTGAAATATTTTATGTATTATTTAGTGATTTTTTTTCCCTTCTTAAGTTGAAAAGGTCTTGATCATTTCCCCAATGACCTGGTTAATATTTTATTGAACTATGAGTATATCTTTAAAACAAAAATTTAGGGGCGCCAGGGTGGTTCTGTCGGTTAAGCGTCTGTCTTCGGCTCAGGTCACGATCTCATGGTTTGTGAGTTCGAGCCCTGTGCCCGGCTCTGTGCTGACAGCTCAGAGCCTGCTTCAAATTCTGTGTCTCCCTCTCTCTCTGCCCCTCCCCCTGCTTGTGCTCTGTCTTTCTCTCTCAAAAATAAATATTCATTTTTTTTAGAAAAAACATTAAAATTTAAAATCTATTCTGCACTTTAGTGTAAACTTAAAGGTAACTTAAATGTGTTTTGGAGTATAGTGTCATATATAAGCCGAAAAACTTACTCTTCTTTCCTTCAATTTGCTATTTCACTATTATTGATTCTTTCTTATTTTCTTGATTTGAACGTGTTAAGCACTCATGCAATATTTCAGATATTGACCCATTCCTGAGGACTTATACCTTCATTTTGGTGCCAGTGCCACACTGCTTAAATGACTTTGGTTTGTAATATATTTTAATATTTAGCAGGCTAGGGTCCTCGGTGCCCCCTTTCTACCATAATCTTACTTGGTGGTTTCTTTTAAGTTTATTTATTTATTTTGAGAGAGAGGGTATGTGTACATGTGCCGGGGAGGGGCAGAAAAAGAGGGAGAGAGAGAAAATCCCAAGCAAGCTCCACACTGTCAGCACAGAGCCCCACGGGGGGCTTGATCCCATGACCGTGAGATTATGACCTGAGCCGAAATCAAGAGTCAGATGCTCAACTGACTGAGCCTCCCAGGTGCCCCCACAATGATCTTACTTTGAACTGGCTTTTGAACATCCTGTCTCACCAGTTTAAAATAAGCTTGGTTGGAATTTTGATCGGAATTGTTTTAAATGTATGAATTAACATAATCTGCCTATTGAAAAAAAACAAGAGTCTTCACTTTGGGGAATGATTAACAAAGAAGGCTCTGTTGTATTTAAAATTCACATGCCACCTTTCCTCACATTTCCTTGTAAGTATCTTATGGTTTTTGATTTTGTGAAAAGTAACCTACTTTGCATTATTTCCTAGGTGAATTTTATACATATATTCTAACGCTATCCATTTCTGAGCATTTCCTTTGTGTCTGATCATTTCAATAAATGCTTATTTATAATTCTAGCATATTGTATATTTTTCATGTGTATAATCATTCTGTCTAGCAGTAATAATACCTTTGCTTTCTTTCCCAATGGGAAGTTATTATTTAATGGTTATTATTATTGTTTAATAGATACAGAGTTTCAATTCTGCAAGATGAAAAAAGTTCTGGAGATGGACATTGGTGATGGTTGTGCAATGTGAATGAATTTGGCGCCACTGGACAGAGTGTTTAAATGGTAAACTTCATGTTATGTATAGTTTGCCACAATTAAAAATAAATTTTAAAAATTGCAAAATTATGGTGATTGTTGCTGTCCTTTTTCTTACCGAACTTAAGGTATTAAGGTAATACTGTCCCAGATCCATGTTGAGTTGAATAGCACTTTGGGTTGAAAATAGAAACCTGACTATGAGAGAGTCTCTCTATTCTCATATAAGCTTTTTATTTGTACAGTACTACGTTCTGTCCACTGCTTTTTCTGCATTCTCTGATGGGTAAATTGTATGGTGATAATCGACTTTCTCGGGTGAATTTGCAATCACATAACACTGTCCGAAGATCTGGGATAGACCAGACCCTCTGCTGGAAGCTTTGTTTGCCCTGGACACAGCAGGTGAATTTTGTGGATGCTGTGGTCCAGCAGTGCCCCAGGCCACACAGCACTGATGGCTGGAGCCAGGATTCCTTTCTCCTGACTTCCAGAGTAACTCTTTTATTTCACTACTGGCATTGCATCCTACTCATAGACATGATGGCCTTGATGAACAGGGTGCTTTAAAGAATGTTGAGCCAACATTTTAATAACCTGCAGAATTTGCATAGCCATCCACAATGTGTTCCCCTTCTTAGCAGGAAGTAGATTTTCTGCACACTCAGCTCTCCAAGGGAAGAAGCCATGCCCCTTGGGATGGAGCACCTATCCCCAGGGCTCTGCAGTTTCAGCCACCCTCTACTCAAAGAGGAGTGGGTCAATGGCCACTTGTCACCTGCTCACACTGGTGTTCCCTGTTTTCTCTGGAGATATGCAGATTTAGGGGGATGATGGAAGAGAGCACTTTTCTTTGGAGAAGTGAAGTTTACATCAAGGCATTTAGTATGAAAGTTGCCTACCCAGTCCTCCAGTGGGTTTAGAAATGCTGCAGGATGTGAACAGCCTACTTGATCCTTGTAGGATTCTCCCTCTATGCATAACCAAATTTTAATTTCCATTACAGTAGTTTATAAAATGTTTGTGTTGCCAGGACTTGAATTATAAGGCAATTGATTCAATGGGAATAAAGATGCTTTGTGCTTTAGAGTTGCAGCTTGGCAATAACCACATTATTTTTCCTTCAGGAGTATCAAAAGTAAAGGTATTTTTATAGCTATAAAAGAATAGCTATAAAAACTCAACATCGCTGAGCAACGCAGTTTTGCTCAAATGGAGCTGGTGTGCACGAGTAATGACTTTTCCTCTTCTATTCTTGCCAACACTGTTATTGGCACAAAGACTCTCACTCACTTTTCCCGGCTTTATTATCTGATGAACTAAACTCAGAGACACTCTGAGAATTGCCTTATAGCTAGTCTGGTGGCTCCCTCCCCCCTCAGCCTGAGTTGCTGGTTCCGAATGCTAATTATAGCATTACCAATACAGCTCCAAGGGACTCAAATCACACCCCACACAGATCAATCAAGTTATTGATAAGTAGTGTTGTGAAAACCCATGTACAGAAGTAACACATTTAAAATAATTTTTTCGTAATGTCCTCCAATGAAATTATTTTAAGTGACAAAGGGAGAAAGAAAGAAAGAAGAAAGAAGAAAAGAAAAGAGAAGAGAAAGACCTTGTATTTGTTTGCTAGGGCTACTTTAACAAAGTACCACAGACTGAATGACTTAAACAAGGGAAATCTATCTTTTCACATTTCTGGAGGCTAGAAGCTCAAGTCCAAGACCAAGGTGTCAGCGGGGTTCTCTTTGAGGGTGGTGAGGAAAGAATCTGTTCCAGACCTCACCCTTGGCTCATACACGGCTGTCACCTTCCTACCCAAATCTTCCCAGTGTCTTTGTTTGAAAATCGCAGTGAACTTAGCCTTATAAAAAGAATGTTATCATCTGATCATATCTTTGCTATTATTTTTTTATGCAACAAAAGATTATTTCCTCATTGAATGTCTGAAACAATTTAAGAATGAGATTCTGATTTCCTAGACTAGTAAACTATAACATCTTTGTGAATTTTTTTTGGTCATACGTCTGTTTATGTTTTTTATTTAATTAATGCATATTGGTATTTATGGTCGTTTTTTAGTATAGTTGACACACATTGGTTTCAGGTATACAACTTAGTGATTTGACAAGTTTATACATTACAACGTTTCTGGTTTTTTTAAATAAGACATATGATTTATTGCCTTTTTCAAATTTAATAAATATTAATGTAATATTCATATGAAGTTAACATCTTTGATATTGGTTGTTTACCCTTTCTCATTTTTAAATGGTCCATTTATTATTTTCACTATATTTCCATTGTTAGATTTACCAACAATTCGTCCTTTTATTAGAGTTTTCAAAGATGTAGTCATGATATTTATCATTTCCACTGTTTTTGTACATTTGTCTAAATTTCTTTCTTCAGATGTATATATTTCCTTCTTTTAATTTTTCTTGCCATGTTTATTCATTTATTCTTTGAAAATCCAAACTCAATTCACAAATTTTTAACTTTCTCTAAACACACACACACACACACACACATTGATCTCAATACCATACGATCAGCTAGTCATGAGTCCTATAAAGGAATGTGGCAATTTTACTTTTATTGTTGATTCTTCTGTCCTTATATCTTAATTAACTGCTAAAGCACAAGTTGTGCAAGAGGGTAAGATTCTTTTTTTTTTCTTTGAGATTCTTTGGTCTAATCCTTGAGGAAGTGGCTAGTAATAGGTTGGTATTTCTAGATGCATCCAGGGCTTCTACAGAAGGTTGTACAGTTGAAACTCTGCACCCCCGCAGTGGTACCACAAACAATGTGCAACTCTGAGGAGGAGGGAAGCTCTGTGAATAGCGCCATTGAGCTTACGCTGTGCACCATCCACAAGAAGGTATTTAGGAACACAACACACAGGTGCGTGCCTTTCTGTCAATAATTGCAGTCCCAGAATTTCATCTTGAGAAATAATTGCACAGAAGAAAAAGAAATGTGTTAACCCTTATCCATGGTGATGACAAATTGGGAACATTTATCATATTTTCGTTTTTAGTATCCACAATTAGAAATGATCATAGGGGCGCCTGGGTGGCTCAGTTGGTTAAGCCTCCGACTCTTGATTTCAGCTGAGGTCGTGATCCCAAGGTCATGGTATTGAGCTCCACATTGGGCTCCACGCTGAGCATGGACCCTGCTTAAGATTCTCTCTTTCTCTCCCTTCTTCTCCCTCCCTCTGCCCCTCTCCCTTGATCTCACATGTGCTTGCTCTCTCTCTCTCTCACAAATAAAAAAAAAAGATCATTACATTTCCATAAATTTAGATATAATGTATCTCAAATACACAAGCTATTACACATTTATTACTAATGTTAATTAAGAAAGAAAATCCAAGCAAATATCTGAACTTTATTAAACTTTATTATATAAAACTTTATTATTAAAGCAAGAATTATAAATTATATCCTCTCACTTATAATACCTATATCAATATCCTTTCACGTGGCCCCAAATTAGGATATATTAAAAAGTAAAAATAATTATAGATTTTTTTTCTGTAAAAGTATTCCCCAGTGTTATAGTGACACATCTTTTTTTTTTACATGCAAGCAAAAAATAAAATAAATAAAAAATAAGAGCTGCGGCTCCTAGAAAATTAACACTTGGTGCATGTAAAGTCAGAGTGCTATTCTTTGGACTGAAATGTGCTTTTTTAAAAGGGCATTTCAAGAGTGATGAGTGATCCAGCCTGGTGTCCCCTCCCTGACTTACTGTGGAATACGTGGCTGTGTTCTCCATTGTCACAGGGTGTCCCGAACTCTTCCTGTCATTTTGTGTCTTTGTACCCCTCTGAATTTTCCAAGACCCAGGATATGAAGCTCCCCGACCAGTTAACCACAGTCAGCAAGGGCAGGGGCAATTTTCTGTCTCCTACCAGCAGCGATAATCCATGAGAAGACTGGTTTTCATACTGGGAAGTAGAAATTGGCAGCAGGTGGCTTTCTGTCATGTCGACAGCATCTCATCGAGCTGGCACCTCTTTCTAAAGCACAGCAGGAACATTGCTCACTTGCTGATCCGTACGTGAGGACATGCCGTTCTTTTTTAAGAATTTCCCTCAAATACTTGCCTAATTTGTGATGAAATCATGGGCAGCCCTCGACCTTAGTTAGAGCGTTAAAACAGTGTAATCAGGTCACCCAGGTTTACCTAAATGTTCTTTGAATTCAGTCATGTTTTATTTCAAGAATCCAGGTTATATATAATGGAGCATCTGTTGTGTATGGCTTCAGGGAATTATAAAGCAGATTTTCCTGATAGGATCTGGGTAGATTCTCTTTTTGGATCTCAAGACCAGTACCCTGGTGAATGCTAGTACCCTGAAAAGAAAGAACACTCTATGCATAGACAGACAAGATTTTTTTTTTAACTGTGCAGTTCCCTGCTTTGGTATAGACATCAGTGATAGTTAAGCCAGGACATAGTTGAAAAATGAATGTAAACATTTGATTCCAGGCTGATTTATTCCTCCGAAAAACAAACACACCATAAATGATAAATGATAAACACGATGTCTTGAATCCAGTAAAATCTCAAACCCTGTTATTTGGAACTGATTGGGTGCTCCATAGATGATGGTTTCGAGTGAGCTCAGAAAATAATCACTTGAAGAAATAATTAGTTTTTCAATTTACAAATTTGATGTAGTCGGTTGCCTCATGTAACCCCTGCGCTCTCTCTCTTCTATGGTTTTCATCAATTTTATACTTAGTATCTGTCACAAAAATGGAAAGACTTGGCCAAACATGATCTAGAGATGTGACACTGCCTTAACGAGAAGAGGCATCTCTTAAATCCATGCTAATAATGTTTTCAGAAGTCTCTTGAAGGTTTGAACCTTTTTTTTTCCCTTTCATTTCCACTGCCCTAAATCCAATCCTCATGCCTTGACCCACTAGGGCTCGAGATATCCTGGAACCAGGAGAAACAAGTGACGACAGACTTCTCCCTGCAGACGTTAACACCTGAATCAGGCAGTTTTCAAGAGCAGAAA
Organism: Panthera uncia; assembly: GCF_023721935.1. Classification (NCBI taxonomy): domain Eukaryota; kingdom Metazoa; phylum Chordata; class Mammalia; order Carnivora; family Felidae; genus Panthera; species Panthera uncia. The sequence continues at coordinate 132,841,289 of NW_026057582.1, forward strand.
AGTATGAGCATTTTCACAAGCAGAAAAGCAAGGTCAGAGCTGGGTCAACAATCAACATGGACCAGCCAATGTGAAAAATTGGTATCTGGAGTTTTCAGTGTCTATTTCCCACCAAGATGCAAGAGGCAGGGAATGACTTAGATACAGGGATGGGATTTGGATGCCAAATGGACAAAGAATGTCAAATATGTACTACAAGTCCCAATTATAGAACAGACTTTTGTTAGATGCTTTATATGTATCTTCTTATTCATTCTTGTAATAGCTTGTTATGATAGGAATTATTATTATTACCAATACAGAGGTGTGAAAATCAATGTTTAGAGAGAATGCCAACATGGGTCTAACAGATAACAAAATATGTATAGAAAAGGGACTTTTAAAAAATGAGAATTTTTCCTTGCAGTCGATCTAGGGGAGTAGCAAACTCATTCAGAGCCCAATCCAGAGCCTAAAGTTTATAGGATATAATTTTATGGATGGAGGGTCAAGAGAATATGTTCTGCAGCAACACATTTATTTCTCCTCCAATATTTTTAATTGATGAATTATGTAAATGAAAATTATGGGGATCAGAATGGTTCTGGAGACTGACTTAAGTGATTTATAGCAGATTAATGTTCTGGAAAAATATGCTTGGCAGGGAAATTGGCCCAGGCTTCTCATGTGCTGGAGACCAAAATCACCCATTTTCTTGGCGAAGGTACTTGTAACAGAATGTCACATTTCTCTACCAAACAGCTGGTGCATGACACATGCTGTTAAGGAATGTAAACCCCACTGACTTTATTACAAAGTTATGTTTGAGTGGTCAACACGGTAAATCCAAGGCCAACAGCAGGGCACAGGACAAGATGCCAAATTCAAGGCAGGTGAGTCCACCTTCCTTAGGGCTAACTGATATGTGCTCCCACGCTGGACTCCAGCCATCATTTCCCATTGGACGTAACACCTTCGACAATCAGTCACCAGTAAGCCCGTTAGTGCTTCCCTGCAGGACATCATGATGTCCTCTCTTAATGGAGGTAGAATTCTAGAAAGCCTGAGCTTCAAAGATTCTGAAGAGCACTTCCCTAGCACATAACAAATTGTGACAATTACTCTGCATGCTGGTCTTGGACAGGCTGCTTCCACGTGGGAAGAAGGTGTTTCTATATGATGCTTTCTTACCCAGAGGACAAGAGATGTCAAGAAGGAGGTATGGCCTTAGTTTATGGTACAGAACAGGAGGTGCACCTGTGGGACCTCCCCCTTCTTTCGACAAGAACATTTGCCCTTACGCACGATGCCTTTAGCGATATCCTATCACATTCAAGACTTCCTCTGATGCCCGCTGAGCCTGATTATACATTTGCTAGTTGCATTCTTCCAGAAGCTAAGCCTGAGGACTGGATTTGAGTATAGGTTATTTCAAAAGTGACTCCACGGAGCACCTGGGTGGTTCAGTGGGGTAAGCATCCCACTCTTTATTTCTGTTCAGGTCATGATCCCAGGGTCATGGGATCAATCCCTATGTTAGGCTGTTTAAGATTCTTTCTTAGCATGGAGCCTGTTTAAGATTCTTTCTTTCCCCCGTTCATGAGCTCTTTCTCTAATATAAAAAAATAATTAAAAAAAATTTAAAGTGACTTCAAGTGGGTAAAAGAAAACCAATAGAGGGAATGTGAATGGTAGATTATCTCAGCAGGTGACTGAGGCCCAGTCCTATGGGGGAGCCTCTGAGAGAAGTAGAATATAGGATGTATTAGTTGATTTGGGCTGCTATAACAAAACACAGAAGTTTTTTAAACAAAACAACAGAAGCTGTTTAAAAAAAATTTTAAAGACAACAACAGAGGTTTATTTTCTCTCAGTTCTGGAGGCTATAAAGTCCAAGATCAAGGTGCTGGCAAATTGAATTTCTTAAAAAAAATTTTTTTAATGTTTATTTACTTTTGAGAGAGAGAGAGAGAGAGTAGGGGAGGGGCAGAGAGAGGGATACACAGTATCTAAAGCAGGCTCCAGGCTCTGAGCTGTCAGCACAGAGCCCGAGGCAGAGCTTGAACTCACCAACAGTGAGATCATGACCTGAGCCGAAGTCAGACGCTTAACCAACTGAGCCACCCAGGCGCCCCTCAAATTGAATTTCTGGCGAGCACTCTCTCCCCAGCTTGGAGATGGCTGCCTTCTCACTACATCTTTACATGGTATTTCCTTGGTGCCTGCCCATGGAGAGAGCACGAGGAAGCAAGCTGTCTGGTGTTCCTTCTTATAAGGACACTGATTCCATTGGATCTCCAAATACAGCCACACCAGGAGTTAGGACTTCAATATAGGAATTCTGGGTGAGGACACAGAGATTCAGTCCAAACAAAGGTAAGGTCCCCACACGAGGCAGCCAGAGCACGCCCTCTAGTCCTGACATGGGAAACTGAGGCACCTTCACCAGGTGAGCTCCAGAGTGGGCTGAGGAGACAAAGGCTGTGAGGAAAGCAGGTCCTGCAGCCGGTGGGCCTCAGTAACCAGTCCTGGGCCCTGGACCCCTGGACACGGCCCTGGGCATTCGTGCCTGGATTCTCCCAGTGTTTCAGGGGTATCTGCCTCTGATTGCCCAGTACATGCCCAGTACATGCCCCCCAGAAATGGATCAAGGACAGAGTGAACACAGGGAGACCGTAAAGGAAATAAACCTTTATATTCCCCAACATGAAATATGCCACTGTCTTCCATTTTTAGGACATATTAAGAATTCATGAATTGAAGGGGTAGCCATGAAACACCTTTTCCAGGGGCCGTTCAACATCATTTTTTTCTCCAAATACTTATGAAGCAACTACTATGTGCTTTTCAGGTGAGCTTTTTGTTTGTTTCATGGTAAAAATGTGTTTCCCCGGTGAACTTCTTGACCAGTGATCTGGACATACACTTATCCATTCTTGGAGCACCTGGGTGGCTCAGTCAGTTCAGCATCCAACTCTTGATTTCAGCTCAGATTGTGAGCTCGAGATTCGTGGACTCAAGCCCTGTGTCGGGCTCTGTGCCGATAGTGGGGAGCCTGCTTGGGATTCTCTCTCTCCTTCTCTCTCTGCCCCTGCCCCTCTCGTGCGTACTCTCTCTCTCTGTCTCAAGATAAATAAATAAACAAAAAAAAAAATATCCATTCTCTTCTTAAAGACTCACAGGGAAGACGGCATCAGAGCCCGCCGTCAGTTGGATTAGTGAGCTTCGCAGTCTGGAAGCTCTTCCTTCTGTCCAAAGTATTTTCTATTTTCCAGTCATTTATTATTATCTTTATCTGCTGGCTTGCATGTAGCATGGCAATTTTTATTTACAATGTCCAAGTATCTGCCTCCTTGGAACCAGAAAGCAGCAGAACATCATTTTTATTACAAAAGCTGCAGAAGAAAGGAAGGCAGACAGTGCATATTCATTTAGCACCTTATGGTAATCAACACAGCTAAATTTGCAGGCTACTTACTAAGTCTCAGACATGTTCTGAGAGCTTAAATATTTAGAGCTCATGAAAACACAAGGCGGTAGGTATTATGATTTCCATATTTTACAGGCAAAGGGACTGAGGCACAGAGAAGTGAAGCTGCTTTCCCAGAGTCACATGGCTGTACATGGTAGAGTCAGGTGTAGCTCAAACAGACTGGGTCCCTGGGCCACAGTCTTAACCACTAGGGTGTCTTTCCTCTTCATGTGCAATTAGGTGGTTAGGGGAGTCGTCAAGGATATGTAGATAGGTAGTAAATGGTGTGGCCACCTTTCTACTGGTCTCTAAGCTCTTTCCACTCTGCACTCCAAAACAATAACCAGATGCCCCCTTAGGTAATAATGTTTACTTCTTTCATTTTTGTAGAGCATTGTCTTGACAGATCTTCCTGGGAACCTGTTTGATGGGAAAACTCTATATCCTGTCTCTATGCATTTTTATATTTGTACCTAGGTTCACTTTACAAAGAATTCGACGTGGTTAGTTTTCAGCATGTTTGCTTTCACAACTTAGATTTTTGGATTTGCTAAGCCTGGTCACACACAGGGAAGGAGGTGGTAAATTACTAAAACCAGCTTAAAGGAGGTAAATTTAGGCCCAATAAATATAAAGTTGATATGGGTCTTGTTATCCTAAGATGGTGAAAATGTAAATAGGTTTAAGGATGGCTGAGATAAATTTGTAAATGACAGTCCTCAAAGATGTTATTAAGGAAAATCGGTACATAGGAGAAATACATTCCTATCCTATTTATGGAATTTTGTCTAGTTTGCACATTTTCTTATCTCATCATTGATGAAATGGCTCTTCCTTGTCTCATACCAGTTTCTTAATGAGCAAGAGACCCTTTTGGCCTCCTGGCTTTGCTGGGGTTACTGGGGGCCCTGTGCACTGCCAGAGCGGACCCCCCTTTCCACGGTGTGCTCTGAGACTCTCATGTGGTCAAACATTCCGATCCCACAGCAAACCCTCAAGGCTAAAGCAATGCTTTAAAATTTTATTTCCTGCTGCAATCTCAGTGCTAGAAGGAATAACACGATATTCTATCAGCACACATTTATTTACCACTCAGACAAAATAGGCGAAATGTACATTTCAAGGGATTATCTGAAGATCGTAAAGAATCTCGGAGGCCACGGAGTCCGGTGGAATTCAATCTTTTTATTTTACAGGTGAGGATTCCGAGGGCCAGCATTCCAGTCATCTACTGATGTGCAACAAAATACCTCCAAATTTAGTGGCTTACCACAACAATTTTGTTATAGCGCCTAAGGTTGTGAACCCTGCATCTGGGCAGGGATCAGCTGGGTGATTCTTCCGCTCCATGTGGTGATGGCTGGGACTACTAGGTGATATTTGTCTTGTGGAGGATCCTTTCTTCTCTCTAGACTTCAAACCAGACAATTCCCATTGAGCCACAGAGCATCTCCTCCAAGAGGAGTGGATCACTTACCAAACTCCTCCCCAAACATGTTTGCTAATGACCCAGGCTACGTCATGGGGTATGTGACAAAAGGTGACAAGGGACATTTTCTTGCCTTCAGTTCTACATTCTACTCAGTCTTGCTTCAAGTTCTTTTAAATAGGGTGAGCATCTGTTAGCTCTTAGCTGTTTTCTTGTTGTTATTTTCCCACACATCCTTTGTAGACTCACCTTCGATCCTTTCTGGTGGATGAGTGACCTAACTTGCTGGGGACTCAAGAGCATTTGTCTTTCTTGGTATGTAGTCACGTTAGAAGGAAGTAAGGGACTTTGGGGCTGGATCTAAATGAGCTGGAGCTCTGCCATTCAAGCTAGCAGCTCTGGTGTATACAGTTTCCAAAATCACAGCTTCTGTTTACTGCTAGGCAGTGAAAAGGGGGACCAGGTGTGGGGGGACTGCAGCAGCGCAGGGTATCATTATTTCTGGACAAACCAGCCATCCTGATGAAGGGTACCTGATGTGAATCCGGCACTGGGTGCTTCTCGGTTCTTCTTGGCATCTTCTCACTTCCTTTCAAAGATAAAACATGGGAAGCACATGCTGTTATAAGGTAATTTCCAGTGCAGACACTACAGAAAGCACATCAGTAAGTTACTGCTTTTCCCCTTAGTTCCACGTGGCTATGAACTTGATATTTAATTTACTTTCCCAGATCCACATTTTCATTTTCTATTCCTCCTGCCACCCCCAGAATGACAGAGAGACAGAAAGAAGCATCTGTAAGGATCTGCTGAACAGCAGATGCCTACTCAATGGGGCTGTTTGTTTACATTTTACAATAAAAAATTGATTGAAAGAGAGAGTTACTGAGGTTACTAGAAGGGGAATATGTTTGGCATCAGATTGGTCTGAGTTCAAATTCTAGCTCTGCCACTTACTTACCATGTAAACTTTAGCAACAACAACAAAAATATCTCTGAGCCTCAACGTTCTCATCTGCCAAATGGGCATACCAGTACCTGTGTCATAGGGTAATGTTAAGGACGACAGGAGATGACGAATGTGCAGGAGTATAATACATGCACAAGAACAGTCCTGCGAGTGAACCTGACATATAAAAACTCAAGGGGATATATTTTTGTTAATACAGAGTTAGAAATGTGAGGTCATAATAAACATATTTTTTCAGCATTTCACATTTTAGACACTGTGCTAGATTCCATGGGGACCACGTGACAAGCCAAGTTCCCAATCCTCAGGTAGTGGAGCAGGGGGAGAGGAGTGGAGGTCAGGAGGACCACAGGACAAGAAGACAATGACTTTTGGGGGGTGGGGTGCGTGCAAAGGTTCTCAGGGAGACCGGAACTGCAGTGGTGGGTGAAACGAAACCCTTTCATAACAAGAACAGGCGAGTTGCATAATGACACAACACAGCTCACCTTGAACTCTATCGGAGTTTTCATTTGACTTTGAATTTTGAATTCTCTATCAAAGGAAATCAGTGCTCTAGAAAAATGGCCAAGAAATTACAAAAAGAAGTCAGATTCCCAGGGGCGCCTGGGTGGCTCAGTTAGTTGAGCATCCAACTTCGGCTCAGGTCATGATCTCGCAGTCTGTGAGTTCGAGCCCCGCGTTGGGCTCTGTGCTGACAGCTCAGAGCCTGGAGCCTGCTTCAGATTATGTGTCTTCCTCTCTCTCTGCCCCTAACCCACTTGCATTCTGTCTCTGTCTCTTTCAAAAATAAATAAACATTTAAAAAATTTTTAAATAAAAAAAAGAAGTCAAATTCCCAGAAATTCGGGAACCAGAAGCTGAGATAAATCTTTTTTGTTGGCCTGTTCAGGGATAAAAAAAATTAGAAATTTGGCAAAATTTAAAACATGTACAATGTGTTTTTAAAGTAATCTTTAATGATTATATAATTTAGGAACATGCAAATATATGCTTTTTTTTTTACATCAGAGGGTTTTTTTCCCCATTTTAAAGTTTTGAATAATTTCAGACTTAGAGAAAAGTTGGAAAAATAGCACTTAAAATCCCTACACAACCTGCACCCTGGTTCCTCAAGTGTTAATTTTAACAACTTTGCTTTATTCTGTGTCTCCCTCTATCCTTTGTTTCTGAACTAGTTTGAAGGTATGTAGAAAGCATTATACCCCTTTACCTCTAAATACTTTAACGTATATATCCCAAAAACAAGGGTATTCTCTAACATAACCACAGTACAATTATCAAAATCAGGAGGTTAACTTTGATATTCTACTATTAATTATCTCCAGGTATTAAAACCTCATCAGTTGTCCCACTAATGTCAGAAAGAAAAACTTCTCTGGTCCAGGATCCAATTGGGTATCACACATTACATTTACATGCCCTGGCTCCTTGGTCTTTGACCCAAAGCAGTTCCCAGTCTTTCTTTGTCTTTCATGATTGGCATTTAAAAAGAAAATAGACTTTCTGTTTTAGAGCAGTTTCAGGTTCACAGGAAAATTGAGAGCAAGGTACAGAGATTTCTCATATACTTCCTACCCCTGCATATGACCAGCCTCTTCATTATCAACATCCCCCCAACAGTGTGGTACATTTGTTACACCTGATAAGCCTACGTTGACACATCATTATCACCCAGAGTCCATAGTTTAGGGTCCACTTCTGGTATTGAAAGTTCTGGGAGGCTGGACAGATGTGTAAAGATATGCATCTACTATTCATACATACAGAGTAGATTCATTGCCCTGAAATCCCCGTGTGCTCACCCTACTCATCCCTTCACCTCCCCACCCAGCTTTTGGGAACCATTGATCTTTTTACTCTCTCCATAGTTTTGCTTTTTCCAGAATGCTAGATAATTGGGCATATAAAATATGTAGCCTTTTCAGTCTGGCTTCTTTCACTTATTAATACGCACTTAAGTTTCCACCATGCCTTTTCAGGGCTTAATAGCTCATTTCTTTTTAGTGCTGAATAATATTCCATCGTCTGATGCATCACAGTTTGTTTATCTACACACTTACTGAAGGACATCTGGGTTGCTTCCAAACTTTGGCAGTTCTAAATAAAGCTGCTACCAACACCCCTGGGCACGTTTTTGTGTGGACATGTTTTCAACTCCTTTGGGTAAACAGCAAGGAGTGCGATTGCTGAATCGCGTGTTAATAGCATGTTCGGTTTTATAAGAAACAGCCTGAGTGTCTTCCAAAGTGGCCCTACGAATTCTCACTTCCACCAGCAACGAATGAGAGCTCTTGTCACTCTGCACCTTCATCAACATTTAGTGTTGCCAGGGTTCCGGACTCGGGCCATCGTAATAGGTACGTAGTGTTAGTTCATTGTTGCTTTAATTTGCAATTGTGTGTGTATGTGTGTGTGTGTGTGTGTGTGTGTGTGTGTGACTTAAGATGTGAAGCATCTTTTCATCTGCTCATTTCCACCTGTATATTTTCTTTGGTGAATGATGGGCATTTTTGAAGAGTACATACAAGCCTTTTGTAGAATGTCCCCAATTGGTTTTGTTGAACATTTCCTCGTGTTTAGATTCGTGGTGTAGATTTTCATCAGGGATACACAGGAGTGTTATGCTTATTCTTCAGTACATCATATCGGTGGTCACATGGTGATGATTTCTCTCATTATCAATGATGCTGACCTGGACCACTAGGTTAAGGTGATACCCGCCAGGTGTCTCCACTGAGAAGGTATTTTTCCTCCTTTGTAATTAAACAGTATCTTGTGAGGGGATACATTGCAAATACGCACATGTGCCATTTCTTGCCACATTTTCCCCCACTAGTTTTGGCAGCCTTGATGATTCCTATACAATTATTACCGTAGTTGCTGCCAAATGGCAAGATTCTAATTGTTATTTCTACATTTTACTGGAATTTTTCTGGGAGAGCTTCTCTTCTGCAACATGGTCTTATTTATTAGTTTACATGATCATCTCAGTGAAGGCTGATGGGTTCCTATTTTATTCTATGGGTTACTATACTTACTTATTTTGTGGCTCCAATTATCCCATAGTTGATTAGCGGAAGCACTCTCAAGTTAGCTTCTGGATCCCCTTTAACAAGATACTCATTTTGTATTCTATTCGCCCAGCCCTGGAATCAGACATTTTCCCAAGGAGCCCCGGTTCATTTTATTAGAAAAAAAGTGTGTTGGTTAACTCTAATGTATAGTTTATGCTTTTTCTTTTTTGGCTATAACTCATCATCTATTATAGTTAAGGCACTGAATGTGTTCCTGGAGACTAAAGATGTGATTCTTTACCCCAAGGAGTTTCTTACTAAAGGAAAGATAAGGCAAACACACAAATCCCCATATAAGATAAAGTGATGCATCACAAGAGGCTAAACATGAGGTGCTGTATGAGGCTGAAAAGGGGAAGATCCCTGCAGGCTGTGAAGACTTAGGAAGGTTCCACAAGTAGTATCTGAGCTCTATGGGAGGACTTAAATAGGGAGTAAATGAGGAAGACATGGAAACGGGATCCGGTGGAGACAGATTGCTCATTACTGACACAGCAGATAAAAATTTGCGGAATTTACCTGTAACTATTTTAAAGCTGTACCTCTTGTAAAATTTGGAAGATTTGCAGTTGCCTCCTCTATTTTAAAGTAATTTCTGATATCACAAAGCAGGTGGACAGATTTCTTTTGCATGGAATGTCAAGGAGGTGGGGGTCAGGGGTTTCTCCTCAGGCCTGATGTAGACCTGTCCCTGGGCCTGGCCCAAAGCAGAGCCTGCTCTGATCAGTTTCTGGAATCAGGCAGGGCCAGAGGGCCCTGTCTCACTTCACTCCAGCCCCTCTTGGCTCCTCCGGTAAGCCCCGGCTGTGGCACTGAATACAGCTCTGTCCTCAGATGTTGCTGGGCTTTGCCTGGATGTATGGTCCCATTGGGGCCTCCATTTTTGCTCTGAGTCTGAGGTCCTGGTTCAAGGGTCTGTTGCAAAGAATAAAGGAATGTTCAAGAAAACACATGGTAAAGCATGTGAATTTTTAAAGTATGTGTCTCCTGCCATATTTGTGCTACAAAATTATCCTTTGTGTATCTGAAATTCAAATTTAACTGGGCATCCTGCATTTTATCAGGAACCCACACTGTCGGGAAGCAGAAGTCAGTACTGACCTCCTGCCCCATGATACCTCCCTCCTAAGTGCCCAGAGCAGCCAGCAACCCTTCTGGAATGCCCAGCAGATCACACCCTGCTTGCTCAATAATTGTGCGGTGTGAGATTGGTGGGTAAATTGGACATTGTGGGAATTTACAATCAGATGGTTCATACAAACACCATGAGACAAATTACCCATATTAGTTTTTATTTAAACTATAATTGAATATGTGAATAGAAAATTAGTATAATGTATCGATACCATCTGGTGCTCCAATCTTATACCCGTTTTTTCATCCATCTTAATTTAAACAGGACTGAATTTTTTCCCTACACATTATTTTATTTCATTAATTACTCTGTTGTCATTTAGATGCCATTGCGTTGCCCATCATCATGAATGCATTTAATAATTTGTAGACAACAGAACAGGTGTGTTGCCTTCAACAAGCCAGTGTTTTTCCTAGCGATACAGATGCTGACCCTTGATAGTCACCCCCATCCCAAGATTGAGCAATTTCCAATATAACATGGCATTCTCCAGAAGCGTATATAAATAGTTCAAGTTCATCACTGATGTATTCTGTCCGTACCTCCTTGTTAACTGCCTACTATGTGCCAGGCATTAACTGGGCACAGTGTGATTCAATAAGGCACAATGGCAGTGCTCTGGGGACACACAGAAAAGGGTCCCTGATATGTAGAAAGAAGGGAAATGGGTAAAGAGAGAAATAAGCAAAGGACATTCAGCCGGAGAAATGGTCAGAGAGGCAGCAGGGAAAGGCGCTTAACACAATCCTGTTTTCTAGCCCAGTTGTTGAGCTAAGAGTACGATAGACTAATATGGGACTTTCTGGTTTAAGAGCACATCCACAGACTCACACACACACGTGCTTGCGCTGTGCAAAGAGTAGTGTGAGGTTGTCTTTAAGGGCAAGGAAGCCCAGAGGAACGGAGAGAAGAGGCAGGTGGGATCTGGATCCTTGGAGCTCACCGAGGGTAGCGGAGAGGTGAGAAACAGCCAGCCTGACTGGTTGGAGGTCTCCGCTTACAGGTGGGTTTTTCCTTTGTGTTTATCTCTATTTTCTGAGTTTTATGCCTTAAACTTGTGTTGCTCTGGTGTCATTCCTTAAAAGGCATTTTTATCAACATGCAAATCAAAACCACAGTGAGGTTATCACCTCGCATCTGTCAGAATGGCTAAAAATCAAAAACACAAGAAACAACAGGTGTTGGCAAGGACGGGGAGAGAGAGGAACCCTTGTGTCCTGTTGGTGGGAATGCAAAGTGGTGCAGCCATGGTGGAAAACAGTGTGGAGGTTCCTCAAAAAGTTAAAAATAGAAACACCATAGGATCCAGTATTTCCAATAGTGGGTATTTATCCAAAGAAAACAAACAAGCTAATTTGAAAAGATACATGCACGCCGACGTTTATTGCAGCATTATTTACAATAGCCAAGATACGGAAGCAGCCCAAGTGTCTATCCATAGATGAATGGATAAAGAAGATGTGGTGTATACACAATGGAGTATCACTCAGCCATAAAAAAGAGTGAGAGCTTACCATCTGCAACAACGTGGATGGATCTAGAGCATATTATACTAAGTGAAATCAGTCAGTCAGAGAAAGACAAATACCGTATGATTTCGCTCATCCACTGAATTTACGAAACAAAACAAATGAAGAAAGGAAAAAGAGACAAACCAAAACCCAGACTCTTAGATGTAGAGAACAGACCAGAAGGCAAGTGGTTGGGCAGGTGGGGGAAATAGGTAACGGAAATTAAGAGTACACCGAATCACGAGAGCACTAAGTAACGTATAGAACTATTGAATCACTGTGTTGTACACCTGAAACTAACATAACCCTGTGTGTTACTTATACTGGAATTAAAAAAAAATTAAGGTATTTTTATGAGACAGAGAAAGGCTATCTATACAAATGTTCCAGATTAAAGGGGGGTAGAGACATGTAACCGGCTGCACAGCCTGACCCTAGGCTGTGTCCCAGAGCAGAGGGAGAAATGCTGTGAAGGTCAGAGCCAGGTCAGCCGACGGAGCTGGATTAAACTATTGGATCCTGTTGAATTCATGCAGTTGGTCACTGTGCTGTAGTTATACAAGGGAATACCCTTATTCTTAGGAAATACCGGTATTAAGGATCATGATGTATGTACCTTATTCTCAAGTGGTCAAAGTATTTTTTGCACATATTTACTGCAAAGCTTACCTATTTAGAGAAAGAGAATGAGAGAGAGTGCAAATGCCAAATGATGAAGCAAATAAGGTACAATTCGACCACAGATAAATCAGGCGAGGGATATACACGCGTGCTCTCTGTGTTATTTTCGTTCTGGCCACTTCTCTGGATGTTTGAGATTATTCTCAAAAAGCACTTTGACACATCATCACTGTGGTCCTCACAGCTAAGTAACACAGCCTTACTTATTATCCCCATGATACAGGTGAAGGCGCCACGAGGACATATGCAGAGTCACACAGCCAGTAGGTGACAGGCTGAGGAGCAGAGCCCAGGGTTTCATGACACAAAGCTTGTGTGCACCTCCTCAGTCTACTCAGACAGCCACATAGCTGACTTTATTTAGGTGCATGGGAAGGGGGATTGGTTTTTTTGGAGAACTTTTGCCAATGACACACACAGTGCCTCAGGTCTGCCCTGGGGGAGGCGTCATCCGCATTCTGTATCAACCCTCTCCATCTCTCCGTGGGCAGCCTCCCGCTGGCCGGACATCCTGCACTCTCCTCCCATCTGTGGAACTTCTGTCCCATGCAGACAGACTCCCTTACACGGTTCATCTCTCTCTAAATGTCCTTTTGTGCTCATCACCTTACAGGAAACCCGACTCTGCTGAGATGGCATGGCTCCCCTGCCTCTGTCCCTCGTGCAGACCTCAGGGTCGGGATTTGGGTCTGAATTTTCCTTACCCCCCAGTGTCTGCTCCCTCCTCTAAGTTCTCCACCTTGTGTAAAAATCGTTGCTCTTCTGAGACTTGATCGGTTTGGCTAAATCATTGTATGCCAACCTCCTCATTTTTTTCAGAGTGGCTGGTTGGCCACTTTCCCTCATTTTCTAAAGTTTGACATCTGGTTTACCATATTCCTCTTCTGCAAATCCTACCATTATTATTCATGACATCAGTCTTCCACACATGGCATGTCCAAAGCTCTGGCCTTTTCCTTGACCACCTCTTCTCCAGTGACATGTATCTTCACTGCACTTCCTCTACTCGCCCCAGACCTTCCTATTGCACAAACCACTTGTTCCAGGCAGGGATATTGGTTGTAAACCACAGAAATCAATCTCATCCACTAAAACAGATGGAGCTGCCACTCATCCACTAAAACAGTGTACAGAGTGACAGGGAAAACCAGAACACCAAGTCAGAAAACTGTCAGGGCTCAAGCAGTTCTGGACAGCTAGGAGCACGGGCTGGTCCCTGGTCCTGGGACCCAAATCATAGACCATTGCCCTGTAACTGGCATTGCTGGCCCCCCTGTAAGCACACCACTGGACTTAGCTCTACACTCACTCAAGTAATCACCCACTGTCCCCTCTTCTTGGCTGCCCTCCTTCGGGAGTAAGGGTCTGGGTGAGAGTTCTTGATTATCCAAGCATAGCTCATGTGTGCACTCCTTCCTAACTCTAGGGACCTGGGAAGAGAAAAATGTCTTTCGACTGTGCAGCCTCCCCTGTAAGGACAGGGCTGTGTTATGGTCTGGATGCATGTATCCCACAATGATTAGTGCCCATATTAGAAAAGGAAGAGAGAAAGATCTGTCTGTCTGCCCATGCTTGGGCACCAAGGAAAAACCACATGAGCACACACATACAGCAAGAAGGCAGCAGTCTGAACGCCAGAAAGAAGGTTCCCACCAGAACATGACCATACCAGCAGCTTCACCTTGACTTCCGGCCTCCAGGACTGGGAGGAAATAAATATCTGTTGTTTAAGCCACTCAGTCCATGGTATTTTGTTGTAGCTGAATGAGCAGAATAAGGCAAGCAGAGTAAGTCCCACGTCTGTGATCATCCTAAATGGGAAGAGCATGGGCTACTGAGAAACCAAAATCAACAACGTCCCACACTGTACGTCTGCTGTCTGCTTGGCGACCCTGCATTTTCTCGTACTCTTCTCATGATTACCTTTCAAAACAAAGCTCTCCCCTTGCTACTTGCCACTCACTTTTATATGTTGAAAACTCATTCACTCCCCCACTGTCCAACCAAGGAGACATCACACACATCCCTCCTAGAGGCTAAAGCGTCCGGCTCTGAGTCCAGGGTTTCTGGACAATGTCTGCTCCCCCTGATTCTCCCTTGATCCAGTCTCAATATTTTGAAACTGTAAACCATTACAACCTATAAACAATAGTGTGAGGGGGAAACAAATGGATGGAATGAAAGAAGTAGCAGTTAAAATTTATGTTTGTATGTGTGTTTATATGTATATACTTTGTGTGTGGATATATTATATATATTATAATATTAACTTAAATTTATATCAATATATTAATATAAATATATAGTTGTTAATATATAATATAATATGAATATATTTGTATTAATTATAAATTTATATCAATTCTATTAACCTATAATATGTTAATTTACATTAATCTATACTATTAATTTATATTAATAATATATTATATATATATATAATAATATCAGAGAAGGCCATGACCCTTGTATTGCAACTGGTTTCAAGGCCATAGTTGATATATGCAACTCTCTCCAATATCCTATGCTTTCCTTGTTCCCTAGACTTTCACACCCCACCATGGTGATTGGAAATGTTTGCCTAGTGAGATGACGCCAACCTTCCTTCCCAGAGGATATGAGCCCTTGGTGGTCTTACTCATTAGCATCATGGGAGTGGCTGAACTAAGAGACACCCAGTGGAACACCTGTGTTCTATTTATAACTCTTCCCATTCGGCTGCTTAATTCAACACTCTTTCCTCTTGGTGGGATTAAGGTTCTCAGCCAACACTCTAGTGCCCATTTTTGCTGATGGGTTGAATGGCATGAGGAGCTCCTTGGGACTCCAAGATGGCAAAGCAAGATTTTTGCTAGTGAATCATTAGGTTTAATTGTGTCATGTTCCCCCTCAATTCTAGACCTTGTAATAGACCTTTGTAATATTCCTGAAAGGCTATATTACAAATTTGTTCTGAGCATATTCTTTATTCTGCAAGGCTTCATCCCCTCCAAGGAAGGTATTATTTCTTAGTTGGATCAGGAGAGTGGTTACACACACACACACACACACACACACACTAATATACAATGACATGTACAGGTAATTAGCAGAAGTGCGACTAGCAGAGAAAAGAAATTAAAATTCAGAATGTATCTCTTCCACTGAGAAGGAATTTATGTCTCTGCATGGTGGAAGGGGGTTGATGGAACCAACCAGCCACCAGGTGCCAAGATGGTCCTCCAAGATACTATACTAAAGGCTTGGAGTTAGTTGTTGCTGTTGAAAGTTGGCCACTCGGCAATGGGATAGCCAAATAAGCTTACACAAAGAGGGACCCATGTTGTCAGGCCCATGTGTGGCCCTGGGGAAGAAGGCTGGTGGATGGATATTCCCAGACTGAGTCAGTTTTCCCTCCTGATTAGTGAGAAGTCACTATGTGGTGGCTTTCATATGAGATTCAGATATTTTTGCATTCTGGGGCCATTCCAAAATTTCCACAGACCTCTTTCCTGAGAGTCTTTGTCACTGATGCTCTAGTATTACTTCTTCCAAGTCCCTGACCAACTGATCAAACCATTAACCACTGCCCATGACCAAGTATAAATACTCAAGCTTGCTCCTCTTACAGATAAAATGGCGAAGAAGACAGGCTGTTAAATTGTGTTTGCTGAGCCAGTTTTCCTTCTATGTTTCTTCAGGACCATTCTTGAGTAAGCTTAACATCGTATCAGTTAATGTGGACCATTGTTAGGATGCCACACAGAGCCACCCAAAACACAGGCTTAATTTTCTTCCTCAGTCAAGTGGCATAGGGACCCATCTATGAAGGCACAGGTGTGGGTTGAGGGAAAGGCAGACCCTGTGCTGATATGTGTTACGCCTGCATAGCTCAGAGCACCTGGGATTCTCATTTTTTTCTCCTGAGAGAGAGAGAGAGAGATTGCACAGGCAGGGGAGGAGCAGAGAGAGCGGAAGAGAGAATCCCAAGCAGGCTTGCGCTCTCAGCGTAGAGCCTGAGATGGGGCTCTATCACATGAACCACGAGATCATGACCTGAGCCAAAATCAAGAGTCAGACACTTAACCAACTGATCCACTCAGGTGCCCCTGGGCTTCTCACATTAAAGGATGTATAGGATACCTAATTGATATATGTGTCCATGTGCATATTTTCCATACATGTATGTATATAATTCTTACACACATGCCTGTATTATCCCAAATCTTATAAGCTTTTGGAAGGGCAGCCACCTTTCTATCATTCTTTCCATCATTCCCAGCCACCATCTTTAGCATCCAACACAATGCCTAGTCATAGTTGTGTGGTTGTTATATTTGACAAATAAAAATACAGGACATCCTGTTAAATTTGAATTGCAGGCAAATGATAAATTATTTTTAGTATGAATACATCCTGTGTGATATTTAGGACCTCTTTATACTAAAAAATGTGTTATTCATCTGAAATTCAAATTAACCTGGCTTCCTGTATTGTATCTGGAAACCTTAAGAGTAGGTTCTCAATAAATATTTGTTGCATTCATGAATAAATAAATGAAGGAAATAATGAGATTTACCTAGGACTTTCATATGTCCTCCTCACCTCTTTGGACTTTTCTGTAGCTACATAATAGATTGAAGTGCCAGCGTTTTCTCTCTGCAGCTGCTACAGATGGCCACCTCTACCCCAATGGAAAGTTGTCCTAGTGGAGCCAGAGAACATAAAATGTCAGGGTTCAAGTGTGAGATGGGGAAGTTGGGGGAGAATCGCTGCGAAACCAATGGTTTCTCCTTTGTGTAGTCTACCTGTGGGCACAGGGGTTGGGAGGGAGTCTGAGAGTTGATCCTGAAAAGATGATGCTTATTTTCTGACCTGGTTGAATACTGGGCTCAGAGAAATGACAGAATTCCTGGATAGATCAAGAGATCCAAGAATAGAGGAAACTGCTTTCCAGCTCTCTGTCCATTTCCCTGGGAGACTGGATTCATCGGCTATTGCTAAGTAACAAATAGTCTCAGAATCTTTTGACATATGGCACTGGGCATCTATTTTTGCTCATAGGTTTGCAGATTGGTTATGGTGTCCCTGTTTCAGACTGCAGGTTTCCTTCATGGGTTGTAGTCAGGAGCCCGGGCCGGGGGACTCATGGCAGGATCAGGAAAGTCCCAGAATGATGAGCAGAAGCGTGCAATGACTCTTCAGGCCTGGATTCAGAACTCAGACACTGCCTACATGCCATTTGGCCAAAACAATACAGGGCCAAGCTCAACTCAGCATCAATGGTGAAGAGGTAACCTCCTTGTACTCCTTGTATGGGGTGACAGCTCACTGGATAATAACTGAATTTCCCACCAGGACTGTAAACTCTATGAGAGTCACACAGGGTGTTGAAATGGAAGAGGTAAGGCCGCCTCTCTGAGACCTTGAATCCTCTCCTGAATAGAAGGAGCAGAAATATTGTATGTGCTCACAAATATTTGCAGCCTCTTGGCAGCTCTCCCATAGGCCGTGGGCTACCTAGCACCCGCGTGCGCACGTTAGGTGTAACAGTCACCAGTTGCTGAAGGCTTGATGGGTGCCATTTTTTGGTCTCAGTTAATCCTTCCAATCATCTAATAACATAGAGAGTATTCTTTCTGATTGGTATATAAGAAGGCTGAGGCTGGTA
This sequence comes from Panthera uncia, assembly GCF_023721935.1. Taxonomy (NCBI): domain Eukaryota; kingdom Metazoa; phylum Chordata; class Mammalia; order Carnivora; family Felidae; genus Panthera; species Panthera uncia. The sequence continues at coordinate 132,859,193 of NW_026057582.1, forward strand.
AGCGGAGTAATTAGCCCAGGGAGCCTGGTGAGACCAGAAGAGCTGGTGTCAGAACCCCAGTGAGTCTGGGTACAAGGCCTGTGCCTTTTCACTGCTCTGCCCGGTAGTATGTGAATTCCAGTCTCCTCTCTTTCACAGTCGTTCTCTTCTGTCTTCTTCCAGGGGCTGCTGAGAGCGCTCAGGAATCAGCTTCTAGCCGCAGCTGTGCAAAGTCCAGGAGGAGAGATTTATAGAGTGAATTAAGCAGCTTTCCAAGTAGGAGTTTGGTAAAGGATTCACAACCAAGACCAGTGGGGTCCAGAAAAAGTCTCTGCCAAGAGGTTTTGAGAATGCACAGCTTGCCTGCCTCCAGCAAAGACCCCACGGGGTCCTGGAAAAGGGGAAGAGGACTAGGGCCCTGGGGCCTGGCCCCAGACAGGGATGGCGGGCTCCAGCCACGGCCTTCGAGATTGACCACCTCCAGCAACACTCTGTTTATCAGGCTCCTGGCTCTGCACTTGGCTTTGTTAGCCACTGCTGAGTCAGTAGGGGGAGTATTTAATTAAAATCACCGTAGTGCTGCGAAGTGAGAGATCGGGAAGACGGCCAAGCTCTGCAGCCCTTCCCGCCAGCTTGGCCTTCTGTGTGGAGCCCCACTGCCAGGCCTGGGGCCTGTGACTGTCCCTCTGACCCCTCTCCTGTGAGGGGCATGGCCTGCCGTGAACCTCCAACCTTCAGAGGGGGGCGCTGGAGCTCGTAGAGCTCCACATGGATGGAGGATACACAGCTTCTGTTTTATCCAATAATCATGTGCCGAGGCTGGTGGCAGTGGTGGGAAGCAGGGGTGTGACGTTACCGGCTTTTGCATCATGGACCGAACCCTACTTCCAAGGAGTGACGTGCATGGGGTCAGACGTGGGTGGAGAACCAAAGTACCCTTTCATTAGGACGTAGCTGGGACTGCGGCCCAGACACCGCCGATGGGCTCTCTGGGAAGCTGGGCCCGAGCGGGTGGCCTAGGCTAATGTGAAAGGGTGCTGCTCGCTTCCTGGGCCCAAGAATCTGGGACTCGGCGATTGCACGGCAAGCCTGTGGGAGAGGCGAGAGTGCCTGGGCATGTGTGTCCTGGAAGAGAGGAGAGAACTCAGCTGGGGGATGTGTTCAGGGAACCAGCCAACTAAGGTAACTGAATGAGTGTAAGATGGGTAAGAGGCTCGAACCATAAGGTGTCACTGCAATGTGCCGGACACGCGGGCTGCCCGAAGTATGAGCTGTGTGTGTGGAATACAAGGCAGAGAAGGAGGTGGGGCAGTGAGGGGCAGGAAGTTCCAATCCCTTCCCTCCACTGCTGGACCACACCTGCCGTGCTCCAGACCGCAGGTCCACTCTGAGCGCTCAAATGTGAATAAAGCCCAACGTCTGCCTTCAAGCAACTGACTTCTATCACAGGAGATAGATGCTTTTTCAAGTCGTGATGAAAAAACTCATGGTTTGGGGAAGATTGCCCTCATCTCCTTTCTGTACTGGTTCCCTCCTCTCCTACCTGCTTAGCTGAGAGAGTGCTGGTAAGAGGTACTCAATACTCAAGGTTCAGGACTTATGCACAGGACTGATGGGAATAATTCTGACCCCCAAGGGGAGGCAAGACACCAGCCAGCAGTTACCTTGATGCTTTTGTACATTTCTAATCCTGAAGAGCTTGTTGTTAAACTGCTTCTTGAGTCTAACCAGCCTTAAGATTGTGCATAGACTATTTCCAGGAGGGTCTATCCCCAGATGTTCCTCTTTCTTCTCCCAAATCCACTTATCCTCAGCTTGTGCCAACTGGTTGGAATAAAAAAGAAAGGGTGGATTTGGGGGGGATGGTCCTCCTTGGTGCTCAGACTGCATCCTGAGTCTAACTTCCTAACATTCATTGTGGTCTACTGTTACGTTGTCCTCCATGTCCATTTTTCCCACCTGGCCATGAGCTCCCATTTAGTACTTGGTGGAAAGTACATGCTCAATGGGTACGTGTTGAAGCAATGTAAGGTTGATAGAGTTAGAAGTGGGTCCAAGTAATAAGAAGCATAGAGGAGGCGGGACCTTTCTGCTCTGGTAAGAAAAATCCAGGAAGCTTCACGGAGGAAGTGACTTTTGAGCTGGGCTCAGTACCTCCAGTATTTACTAACTGACCTTATGAACCTCAATCCTTTCATTTGTAAAACGGAAATCATAAGTTCGGGGTGGGGGGTGGTAATTCAATACGAATGTGAGAATCTAGGGCAGAACCTGGTACACGGTAGACGCTCAAAACCATGATAGTTGTTTTTATTAAAAATGTATACATTACAAGGTATTCAATGTAACACAGGGTGTGCTGCGTAGAGGAGGTGGGACACGATGAAAACAGGGTCTAGAAAGGTGGCTTGAGTCCTGTTGACAGAGGTTACCCGGCCAACCCAAAGAATTTGGCCTCGTTTCTGGAAACAGGCTCGTGGTACCAGCGTGAGGCTCTGAGCACAGTCTCTGTGGTCAAATTCTAGCTCTGGCTTGATCTCTTGGTAGCTGTGTGAATGGAGCACTCTACTTAAGCATTGTAAACCTCAGTTTCTTCATCAATAAAATGGAGATAATAAAAGTGTACTGATTCTCTAGAGCTGCTGTAACAAACTATCACCAGCTTGGTGACTAGAACCAACATATTTATTCTCTCACGGTTAAGGAGGCCAGAAATCTGAAATCAAAGTGTTGGCAGAATCGTGCTTCCTCTGAGAAGCTCTGGAGGAGAATCCTTCCCTACATCTTCCAGGTGATTTCAGGTGGCTCCAGGTGGCTCCTGGTGGCTCCTGGCTTGTGGCTGCAGAACCCAGATCTCTGCCTCTGTCCTCACATGGCCTCTCTTCTGTGTTTGGGTCTTTTCTGCTCTTTTAATGGTACTTGCAAGATTTAAGGTCCACAGGGGTAATTCGGGGTGACCTCATCTCAAGGTCCTTAATCTGATCACGTCTGTAAAGACCCTCTGTTCAAGGTCACATTCACAGATTCTGGGAGGTGGACACATCTGTTTGGGGAGCCACCATTCAACCCATCACAAAGAGTGCATGAAAATGAGACCTGCAAAGTTTCAGTAAACTTTACCGCGTGAAACTTGACCACGTGAAACTGCTGACACTCTCGTGCACGCGTTTTGCGCGTATGGTGCGCACGAGAGTGTCAGCAGTTTCACACGGTAAAGGAAATTTTCAACTTTGAATGTTTGTGGGCCCTGCTCCTGGGCTGCCAGAAAAGCTATACCTTAACTTTTAACCAAGGTCAAAATGACTCGGCAAGACCTCCCAGCACGGGCTCTGTCTCTGCCCTGAGCACACACTGTACATCTGGGAAGAACAAAGGAACCCAAAAGGAGCGTTCCAAACCTAAAGATGAGGAAAACAAAAAAGACCTCCCTGGCTCCCGTAAGATTAAAGTCACACAACTTTGCACACGCAAAAAAACGTAAGTTACAGCCTGTAGCTTTCTGCAATGCCTTTCGTCATGATGATTTGTAACTCTTTATGTAAAAAATATAGATATCCCGTGAGCACTCTCTTCTTTGTGAAGATTGTGCCTCCCGGACACCTGCCCTAATGGACTCGAATAAAAACGCTTTTGCTTCCTCTTTAAAATGTTTACAAAAGGCTTGTTCATGTGAGCATCTACCTGCTAATGGAATACAGGTCATGGTGGATGCGTCTCTGGGAATTCTGCTGCATAGTCCACAGATAGGCACTATCCTAGGGTCTGTTCCTAGACCACATTGGCTGGTTGTTTCCATTGTTGCTTGGCCTTCCTTCTCCTCCCGATGGCCATCTCACTTTCTAGTTATTCTTCACGGTGCCTGATTGCCTGGTCTTCATCTTTGCTCAGTCATGAAGACTGTCATGACGGCATCCCCAGGCCCCTACCAATATTTGAATTCAGGCACTAACAAACATCACCGGGGAGGCATGGGAAGAAGGTGGGTTCAAGAAGACCTGCATGAATTCCAGCCCTGTAACCTTTCTGTGCCTCAGTTTCCTCACCAGGAAAATGGACACCTTATTCCAACCTTGAAGACGATTGCAAGGAACGAACTGAAATTATCTGTTATGTCACTTCAGATTCAGTCTTGTGCCTCTTAATCCACTTACCCACAGTGTGTCTATTTTTAAATATACCCTTCCAGAGAATATAATTCAGGCTTTCAATTCATTGGGGAAAAAAATCCCGGGATTTCATCAGGTTAAAACCAATATTTCATCCGTTTAATGTTTTGTTAAGATTGATAATATATTTCTTTTTCTTGAAGTTTATTTATTTATTTTGAGAGAAAGAGAGAGGGGGAAAAAACAGGAGTGGGGGAGGGACAGAGAGAGAGGGAGAGACACAATCCCAAGCAGGCTCTACAGGGTCAGTGCAGACCCCAACACGGGGCTCGAGCTCATGAACGGCGAGATCATGACCTGAGCCGCGATCAAGAATTGGATGCTTAGGGGTGCCTGGGTGGCTCAGTCGATTAAGCATCCAACTCTTGGTTTTGGCTCAGATCATGATCTCAGAGTTTTGTGGGTTCAAGGCCCCCCCATTGGGCTCTGAGCGCTGACAGAGCAAAGCCTGCTTGGGATTCTCTCTGTCTCTGTCTCTCTCTGCCCCTCCCCAACTTGGCTATCTCTGTGTCTGTCAAAATAAATAAATAAACTCAAAAAAAAAAAAAAAAAAAGAAAGAAAGAAAGAAAGAAAGAAAGAAAGAAAGAAATTGGACCCTTAACCAACTGAGCCCCCACGTGCCCTGACAAGCTATTTCTATCTGCTTTTTTTATTAATCACCAAAGAGAAAAAATTCCCATAGTATTGTGTGTTTAGCTTACCCTATTTATCCAGAACTGAGATAAGTAAATACGGTAGCAAATTGGACACTAAACCACTGGTCAAAATCACAGCAGTTGCCTCTGGACACCTTGTGTTTGGACATATTGACATTTCATTTAAGCCTTAAGTGGCTCATCTCTTAAGTGAAAGTACAAATGAATACTATACTTACTGAGCTTTAAAATATGCCATTTCCGGGGCGCCTGGGTGGCGCAGTTGGTTAAGCGTCCGACTTCAGCCAGGTCACGATCTCGCGGTCCGTGAGTTCGAGTCCCGCGTCAGGCTCTGGGCTGATGGCTCGGAGCCTGGAGCCTGTTTCCGATTCTGTGTCTCCCTCTCTCTCTGCCCCTCCCCCGTTCATGCTCTGTCTCTCTCTGTCCCAAAAATAAATAAAAAACGTTGAAAAAAAAAAAAAATTAAAAAAAAAAAAAAAAAGAAAAAAAAATGCCATTTCCTTCTCTTCTTCAATGCTGGACAAAACAGTGTGCCACTAGAGTTCCCCGGGAGAAAATGAACCATTCTCAACAAGGAAAGTAGAGTGTGCTGCTTTGTATATAATCTGCAATCTGTGCGTCAACGGTATTAGAGCTTTTAATTCCTGGTTGGACTACAGTAGAAGCAAGAGCAATTAGATGTCCATTTTCCTTATTCTCTGTGTTGGAGGTTTGGGGAGGGCTATGCCACTGAGGAGCGCTTCTCTGATTTCAGAAACACAGTTCCCACAAAGGGCAGCTCTTCAGTAGAAGCTGGAAAGCACTTTTAGCCTTGTGGCTTTTTCACTCCTTGAGTGGTTTTGTTTTATTTTTCTTTTACACTTATTTGTTATTTTATTTTTATTTTTTTAATATGAAATGTATTGTCAGGTTGGTTTCCATACAACACCCAGGGCTCCTCCTGACAGGTGCCCTCCTCCATGCCCATCACCCACCCTCCCCTCCCTCCCAGCCCCCATCAACCCTCAGTTTATTCTCAGTTTTTAAGTCTCTTATGCTTTCGCTCCCTCCCTCTCTGACTTTTTTTTTTCTTTCCGTTTTATTTTTTTTTTAAGTTTATTTATTTTTGTGAGACAGAGAGACAGAGCATGAGCGGGGGAGGGGTAGAGAGAGAGGGAGACACAGGATCCTAAACAGGCTCCAGGCTCTGAGCTGTCGGCACAGAGCCCAACACGGGGCTCAAACTCACTAACTGCCAGATGATAACCTGAGCTGAAGTAGGATGCTTAACCGACTGAGCCACCCAGGCACCCCTCATTTTTTACTTTTAAGTGTGGTTTGGATAAGATATAAAAACCAGTGGCTCTCAAAACTGGCCTGTGAATCAGAATCACCTGGGGAGATATTTTACTTTTAATTAAGTTTTTATGGAAGTTTTCTGCCATATCACATACAGGCAGAAAATTGTAGCATTTGGGGGGGGGCGGTTCACAAAGTGAACACACCCATATAACCAGTTGGGTTGAGAAATGGCACATTGGGAGCTCCCTGGGAGCTTTCTAAAGCCCATATTTCCAGGTCCTAAGAGTGGCTCACTGAATGAAAAGCTCTAGGGTATGAACCAAGGATCATTGTTTTTAACAGGCTCCCAGGTATATCTGACCCAGCCAGACTGACGTTATCATTTGGATGCCTCCGAGGTAGACAGGAATTTGTTGTTGTTCGACCAAACATAAAGGGTCTGATCATCTCTATGGAAAGGGACTCTGGGCACCACATTAGATGTGTTAGCCTGAGGCTTGGTGTGTCAGAATCGATGTCGGCATGGAGTAACCAGGCCACAGGGAAGTGGCTCCTTCCCAGGCTGGCCATTCTGCTTAGAGCTTTCTGTGTGTTCTTTCCAAACCCATGATGACCCTGTGATGGTTGTATTGTACTCTTACTTTGCCGATGAGAAGCTCAGAAGGGTAAAAGAAGGTGCCTGTCATCACACAGCCACAGTGTTGGGTTTAAAACTCAAGTCAGGGGCGCCTGGGTGGCGCAGTCGGTTAAGCGTCCGACTTCAGCCAGGTCACGATCTCGCGGTCCGTGAGTTCGAGCCCCGCGTCAGGCTCTGGGCTGATGGCTCGGAGCCTGGAGCCTGTTTCCGATTCTGTGTCTCCCTCTCTCTCTGCCCCTTCCCCGTTCATGCTCTGTCTCTCTCTGTCCCAACAATAAATTAAAAAAAAACCGTTTGAAAAAGAAAAAAAAAAAAAAAAAACTCAAGTCAGTCAGATGTAGAAACCCACAGTCTTTCCACATCCTTTGTCATCTTAAGATTAAAACCAGTTCCAACACAACCAACAAACAACTGAATCTGTGTTGGGGGACATGGTGCCTGGCACCAGTTCGCATCAAATTTGTCAAGTATTGCCTCAATTCCAGCACAGACCGGTTCTAATTGCACTGTGGAGGTTCTAGAAAAAAACTTGGATAATCTTACCATTTAAAAAAATGTATTTATTTATTTTTTGAGAGAGAGAGAGAACAGGGGAGTGGCAGAGAGAGAGAGAGAGAGAGAGAGAGAGAGAGAATCCCAAGTAGTCTCCTGGCTATCAGTGCAGAGCCCCACATGGGCTCAATCCCATGAACCATGAGGTGACCTGAGCTGAAATCAAGAGTCAGATGCTCAACTGGCTGAGCCACCCAGGCGCCCTGCTGTCATTCTTTGTGATCAGACAAAAATGGTTCTTCATATATAGCATTGACAGAGTGATCCCTTCATTCTAAAAAGGTAGCTTCAGGGAGGGGGGGGGGAGCACCTGGGTGGCTCAATCAGCTAAGCGTCTGACTTTTCATTTCAGCTCTTGTTGTGATCTCACAGTTGTGGGATTCAGCCCCCCATGGGGCCCTGTGCTGGGCATGGAATCTGCTTGAGATGCTCTCTCCCTGCCCCTCTCCCCTTCTGCCATTTGCATGTGTGTGCTCTTTCTTTCTCAAATTAATAATAATAAATAGATAGATAGAAAAATTAATTAATTAATTTTTTAAAAGATAGTTTTGGTCATATGGAAATGCAAGGAGCTACAAATATTTTTTTATTGATTTAGAAATTTTGTTATAGGTAGATCTTGTTGGGAAAAAAAAAAAAAACACCAGTGATCTCCTAGGGCTTACAAGTGTTACATAAATTTCCCCTCGGATGTGTCTAATTTTGTGGTTAATTGTTGGCACAGGCAGAATCAATATTCTATAAAACTGTGTCCTGTGGAATCCACATTAGACTCTCCATGACTCCCTCTCCTATTTTATTTTATTTTATTTTATTTTATTTTATTTTATCTTATTGTGCCTTTAGTTTTCATGTCTTGGGGCTGGGAGGTGCTAGTGACTTCCATGTGACATGCATACTTTCATAAAAAAAATAGGGGGTGTGATAGTGAAAAGCTGTGACAGAGACAGGAAATGACTGAGGCCAGAAGACAGGTCCAATCAACCTCGAGTAAGGATCTTGCTGCTATTGTGATACTCACTAAATTATGTGCAAATATATCATAGTTCCCTTTAATGGGCATTCTGGGCATGGGCTCTCATGTACTTGGAGTATCGGTTATCTAGTTTAGGAAGCTAAAAGCGAGGACTGATAAAGGGAGTTATTCATGGGATCACATGAAAATGAGTTATTCATGGGATCACATGACATTTCTCCTTTAAATAATAGATCTCAACTGGAGTCATTTTGCATGTCCTCCCCCCCCCCCCCCCCCCCCCCCGGGGATATTTGGCAATGTCTAGAGACTTTTGGTTGTCCCAGCTGGGGATCAGTGGGGTGGGGGGAGAGTGGATCTACGGGCATCTATTGCGAAGAGGCCAGGGATACTGCTAAACATTTTACACAAGGCAGCCCCCCCGCCCCCAATTATCCAGTCCAAATTATCAGTGGTGCCAAACTTCAGAAACCCTGGTAGGAAATGGTAATAAATCTCACACAGAGACCAGCTTTTCTGTAAAAACAATGGGAACAACTAAGTTATTTCTACTTGGATTGAATAACACGGTACTAAGGAGACCATGTATTTGACGGGGCTTGCTTGGATTCTAAATTAGTTCCCCTCAGGGCTATATGGGAAACTGGAGCTAAGAGAAAACCACTTCCTCTTTGGGATTCAGGTTATTAAGCCTCTCTAATCTCTACCCCCCAGCTCTCTCCCCTCCCAGCCAACTCTCCTCTGAGGGTGGAATTTGCTATTCTAATGAGAAATAGCACACAAACTAAAAAAAATGATAGCAATGCAAAACGTATCTCTCTTGAGCAAAGTTAATTTAGGTGTATAAAATCTCAATTGAAATACTGTCAGTTTTTGTTGTTGTTAGAATCCCGACTTTGAATAAACGTGGCTGCCATGGTGCCCCTAGGAGAGAGTTGCTAAGGAAACCAAAAGCCAACCCCACAGCCAATGTTCTTCATCCCCATGGAATAACATTATGGCCCATCAGTCATTTTGAGAGTTAGAGACACCCCAGCAAACAAAATGACAAGTATCTGTTTATCCCAGGAGAATAGTTTCAGGAAACAGATCTACCCGACACCATCAGAAGATTATCTAACGACCCCTCCCGCTAATGAGACAGAAAATGGATGTCGCTCAAAGAAATGCTACCTCAGAATACCTCAGAATAAAGAAATCCAAGTCTTTAACATAGTGATTATACAAACGCAAAGTATATTTTCTGATAGCTTGAGTTATAGCTAAGGTGAGTTATATCTGCATGCAAGCGATTATTGCTGGGGGCACAATGCATTCACTTAAACACAACCTTCGTACAGTTGCTAGAAAAGCTAACAGAAATTCCCTGAAACTCTTCTACATCAGCACAGGAAGTTTGCTTGCTTGTTTGTTTGTTTGTTTGTTTGTTTTGGCTATTCTTTACCAGTATGATTACATCTGGAATACCACAACAAAAGTTAGAGAGGGAGGAAGCCAAACCATAAGAGACTCTTAAAAACTGAGAATAAACTGAGGGTTGATGGGGGGTGGGAGGGAGGGGAGGGTGGGTGATGGGTATTGAGGAGGGCACCTGTCGGGAGGAACCCTGGGTGTTGTATGTGTTGTATGGAAACCAATTTGACAATAAAGTTCATATTAAGAAAAAAATAAATGATACCATAAAGAAAAAGAAAGTGGAACACCACAACAGGCAATAGCTAAGGAGAAGTTTTCTGTCAATGTGATCAGGAATAAATGCTGTAGAAGGAAGAGTTGTCAGGAATTGGGATACTTCATCTAATAGAGAAATAGGAGAATGAGATCTGTCTCCTAATGCCTCCCGAATTCCCCTTCCTGGGGGCCCGTGGCCTCACCTGAATCCGGACCAGCCTAAGCCATATGCGGAGGTGTTTTAGGTTTCTGTAGAGAGAGGGCTCTCCAGCCCCCCTCCATAGCAGCGCCCCTGTTGATTCCTTTTGCATTCACACCCACTAGCCCTGCGCGTGTTGTTTCTTGTCCTCCTGATATGGACACCCTGCACTCTGGGCCAAGCACCCCCAGCAGGGTCCCTGACTCCCTCTCCATGCCCGCCCACCAGCCTTGACCTGGGAGCCATTTCTGTTCACCCATTGACGGGTGCGCCAGCTGGGGCTCCTGCAAGCCAGCGAGCTCTTTGGCCACCCACTGGCCTGCAACCACAGCTTCTCCAATGAGATGAGAACCTCTTCTAAATTTGGCCTTCTTAGAGCATTCCCCCTGGCCCCAGGGTATCCTTTAGACATTTCCCCCCAGCTCCCGCCATCTTTATAGTTACTCTGCTGTCATAGCTGAATGATCACTTATATTATACGTGCTCTATCTAAATTACTTCGTGATGTCTGTCTTCTGGTTAGGCCCAGATTGATACATCTCTTTCCACACCCCTTGCCCAGAATTTGTGTCAGATCACAAAAATAAATGCTGATTTCTTTCATTTTGTTAGCATGGGTGAAAACTAAAACCACGTCCACATTTTCCAGAGTGGCTGGTCTCTGGGAGATGAAAGTTGGATTTCTCTGAAGAGGCTTGAACGGAAGCAGGCACAAGTTTCCTTTTCTCCCTTCTGGAAACACCTACCCTCTCCAGACAGGAAATAGCCCCTTGTTTCAAGAAACCACAGTGATCTGTAACCTAATATGCATCAGTGCCCAGGTGCTGTGTTCCTCAGGAGGGAAGAGCCACTTTCTCCTCCACCTGAGTGTTCATCCCCATCCCTCATACACACCTCTCCCCATCAGTGTGTGTGTGTGTGTGTGTGTGTGTGTGTGTGTGTGTAAAAGATACAAATGCATAGTGCTCCCTATGTGTCAGCACTATTGTACCTCTTTATGTATCAACTCATTCAATCCTAGTTACCCTGTTAGGTGCTGTTAATCCTCCCATTTGCAAAGGAGGAAATCAAGGCCAAGAGAGCTTAGCTTGGCTTGCCCAACATAGCAAAGCCACCTGATATTTTTCAATTCACCTGTGCTGTGCTATTCAGGTTGACGATATAGGTCTCCAAAATAAGGGAGGGTAAGAAGCTAATGAGCCAGTGACCCTAGGGAAGTATCTCTTCATTATACATGATTAATCATGGAAAAACGTAAATCATAAACAAGACGAGCTGTGCTCTCTCATCTGCTTTTAGCCTGCTGTGTTGGAGGAATGAAAATAAAGACCAAGCTGGGCTCTCCCTCTCCCTCCTCCCTTTCCTAGATATCCAGCCTCTCAGTCCACAGGAAAGACTGTAAGAGATTAAGAAGACTCCAGCCAGAGAGAAGGCCATCTGGAGAGATTGATTTACAGGCATAGCAAACAGAACCAGGGGATCAGAGGTAGGGTGACTACATAATTAATCAAAACTGGAATACTTTGGGGAGTGAAAGGGATGCTATTAATAATTACACTGGTACAAATCATGTAAGCCAGAACTGTCCTGGGCACACCTGGACATATGGGAACAGGTGCACCTGTTGGCAGGTAAGACCACCAGGGACCAGGCATGAACCAATGGGTCACTCAACTGAAGAGCTGATGAAGGGTTTGCTGGATGAGGTATGGGCAGAGATGTGAGAACCAACAAAGATGGTGATTACCAAGGGATCAGCACAGGGAGAAGAGTCATTGGCTCTTGATCAGCATGAGCTAGAGCCATAGAAGAGGGGCTGCCTACAGAGCTGGCACTCAGAAGAAGGTAACCGTTGCCATGATTGCTAGGAGGCAGGGAGGAAGCAAAGAAAAAATACTGTCTCCTCTCTCTCCTTTAGCCTTCTGATCTCCTGCTAGAGCTTCCCACTAGCCAGGGAAAGCTGAAAGTCAAAGGAAAAAGTAGCCTAAATGGTTCAACTTCAAGGAAAGTAGGCTTCAGAGAAGGGCAAAGAAGGGCAGGGAATGGGTTTGGGAGCAGAGTCAAACACAGATGCCGAGCATTTTGTGACTAATTCAAGAATCCCCTTTTCTCATTCTATGTCAGCTATCGGAAGTCCCAACTCCCACTTCTCCATTACATTGACTCTAATACCTATAAAGATCAACACATGCCCTAATCTAACCCCATTGCCACCCCACAGCTCCTGGCCCCTTCCTCTGTGCTTCGAGAATTATGGGCAGCCATTAGCAAAGTCTTCCTCATCACCAGCCTCTCCTGTAATGTGCCCTTCATCTTTGTCCAAAAGAAACTTAGTTCTCTGTGGACTCTAATTTCTCTACAGATCTCTCAAGTAGTGGCTGCTTTCTTTCCCCTTCCCTCTACTCTGCAGACTGGTGGTGGGACATATATATATATATATATATCTCCTATATCCATCCTTGGATATATCTAAGGATATCTATATATCCTCCTTAGATAGGTGGTAGATAGATAGATAGATAGGAGATAGATTACATAGGAGATAGATAGATAAATAGATATCGATAGATAGCGAGATAGATATGGAGATAGACAGTAGATAGATGGATAGATAGATGATAGATAGAGAGATCGATGATAGATAATAGATAGATAGTAGAGAGATAGATAATAGATAGTAGACTGATAGATGATAGTTAGATACATAGATAGATATAGATAGGGAGCTAGATGATAGATAGATAGATAGATAGATAGATAGATAGATAGACAGTAGATAGATGGATAGTTAGATGATAGATAAATATAGATAGTAGAGAGATAGATAATAGATAGAAGATTGATAGATAGATGATAGATACATAGATAGATATAGTTAGGGAGATAGATAGATAGGTGATAGATAGATGATTGAAAGATGATAAATAGACAAAGACTTCCTCTAAGGAAGATATAATATATATCGTTAGTCCTCATTGGCACTTTACTATTCTTCCCTCTCCCTAACAACCCACAGTTTTAAAGACCACCCTTCAGACTCCACTATTTACTACCCACCATCTTGAAATCACTTAAAATGCTCTTCTCAGGTACTGTTTTTCATTCTTTGAAGATGTAAGCACTGAGCTTATGGCCACTCACTGCAACTGTTAGTATAATTCCAACAGTTACTGTAATCCCTGATTATTCCAATATTAACGAAGACCATCTTTCTAACACTCCAGAGTTTTAGTTTCTCAACTTTTGTCCTCAAATAACCAGTTTTCCACTTCCTTGATCACACCCTAGACTTTGTCATCATCAATTACAGTACCACCCCTACGATCTTACAGAAAACATCCCACTTTCTGACCATTACCTCCTATCTTTCCACTTTACCCCCTCAAGTACCCCACTCTCTGGACTCTTAGATCAATTTAGATCTACAGTCATTAACTTTATCATATTAAACAGTTGTACTGCCCTTCATCCCACATCATTATTACTTCCTTTCTCGCCTAATCTTGTTTCCATGGTCTGTGGTCATAACCATTCTCTTGCACACAACCCTCAACTCCCTTGGCTCTCTTTCCTTTATCATACTCACCTGATGTTTTAGCTCAGGCTACCATAACAAATACAATAGTCTGGGTGACTTAAACAACAGAAATCTATTTCTCACAGTTCTGGAGGCTGGGGAGTTCAAGACTAAGGTGCCAGCAAATTTAATTCTTGGTGAGAGCTTTCTTCCTGGCTTCCAGACAGCTGCCATCTCAGTGTGTGTTCATATGGCCTTTTCTTCATGCATGAGCATGAAGACGGAACTCTCTTTTTCTTTTTATAGGACCACTAATCCTATCAGATTTGGAATCCCCACTTGTGACCTTATTTAACCTTAATTATCTCCTGAAAGCCCTTTCTCCAAATATAGTCTCATTGGAGATTAGGGCTCCAGCAACTAATTGTGGGGGGACATACTTCAGTTCATAGCAGCCAACACAACCTATGCCCTGTTTAAATCCAACATTACACCTATTCCATGTAGGTCAATGTTATACTGATTGATTTAACTTTAGATCCTCAACCACTAACCCGCAGTGGACCTTTGGTGCTTTCACTAATTCCACTGCATTTCCCTAATCCATTCACTTGTCTACTCTCCTGGTTGACTATTTCCTTCTTCCCAAATCTTCATGGTCTCTTCTTTAATTTTCACTCCCAAATAGTTGCTTTGCTTCCTATTTCATTGTACATCATAAAAGTAATCAGAAAGTAATTTCCATACATTTCCATCACCATATCTATCTGCCAACATACACAAACATCTCACATTCTCTTGTTTCTTTGGACTGACTTCCTTTCTCCTTTCTCTGGCCAACTCTTCCTTTGGGGATGTACCTGCTGTTTCCTCTCTGCCTTGCATCATCAACCTCCCTCACTCTTTTTCATTAGTGCACAAACATTTTATATTTTCTCATATTAAAAAAAAATCCTCACTTGCCCCACATCCCTCTTCAGCTACTGTACCCATTTTTGCACCCCCTTTCCAGGAAAATTATCCTAGAATAAAGTCATCATCCTCATTTCCTTTTCTTCTACCTTCTCCCTAACCCAATGGCATCCAGGTTTCATCCTTTTTCCACCCCAGAAATAGCTCTTGTCAAGGATGCCAATTACCTTCTCATCTCCAATTGCAGCAGGTAATTCTCAACATGCATCTTCTTCCATCAGTGTTTCAAGCAGTTGATTGCTCCCTCCCTCTCCAAGCACATTTTTATACTTTTCTACATACCACTCTGTTCTGCTACCTCATTGGAAATACTCCTATAAATTTTAGAAATTTCCACGTCTCACTTCTTTCTAAAAATTTTTTTTAATTTTTTTTTTAACGTTTATTTATTTTTGAGACAGAGAGAGACAGAGCATGAACAGGGGAGGAGCAGAGAGAGAGGGAGACACAGAATCTGAAACAGGCTCCAGGCTCCGAGCTGTCAGCACAGAGCCCGACGCGGGGCTTGAGCTCACAAGCCATGAGATCATGACCTGAGACGAAGTCGGACGCTTATCCAACTGAACCAACCAGGCGCCCCTCTTTTTTGCTAATTCTTAAACATGCCGCCCATGCTCACAGACCAGGGACTTTGCACTTGCTGTCCCTTCTTCCTGGGACACTCTTCCATGCAGAGCTATATGGCTAACTGACACATTTCATTCAAGTCTCCCGCTTCCCTCCTATATTATCACATGCTGACACACTCTATTTTATTCTTTGTTTAGTATTTGTTCCTCCCACTAGGATATAGCCTCCTTGCTCATAGTGGACCCTCCATAAGTGCATTTTTGAAGAATAAAGAATTGAAGATGATTGAAGAGAGCATGGAATTTGTATTCTCTCTCTTTCTCTCCCTCTGTGACTGCAGGTGAGCCAAAAATTAGTCCAACAGCACCTGATAAACACATCTTTGAGACTGTGACTATTTCAACATTAGCATATTGTCTTGGCGAAAAGCACCCTTGTGGAGTAGTGACTACTGAGGCAGAGTCACCTTCAAAGGAGTCATGAACTCACCTGACAAGACCCCAAACCTGTTTAAATTCTACTCTGCTCCTATGCCATCCATGCTTGCCTTTCTGTAGCTGAACATGGCTGGGGGAAAAAATGTCACAATGACCACCTAACCTTAACATGTGTGACCCCTAATCTGAAAGGGACCCAAGGGCTAGTCTTTGATAACCAGTGAAGGAAGCAATTTTTTTTTTTAACGTTTATTTTTGAGACAGAGAGAGACAGAGCATGAACGGGGGAGGGGCAGAGAGAGAGGGAGACACAGAATCGGAAGCAGGCTCCAGGCTCTGAGCCGTCAGCCCAGAGCCCCATGCGGGGCTCGAACTCACGGACCGCAAGATCGTGACCTGAGCTGAAGTCGGACACTTAACCGACTGAACCACCCAGGCACCCCTGAAGGAAGCAATTTTTGAAGTGCAACCTGAATTATGAACGGAATCCAGATAGGCCAATCCCCAGGGAATAACATTTGGGCAGAAGGAACAGTAAGAAGAGAGGCCTTAAGGTCAGAACAAGCCCAGTGGGTTCAATGGAGAGAAAGAAGCAGTGAGCACAGGGCTGACGAAATGGGAGGGGCTGTCAGGGACTAGATCACGCACAGGTTTGGAGACCCAAGTAAGAATGTTGGAGTTTCTTCCCATGGCAGCATCAAGGAAGACACTAGAGGGTTTCAAGCAAAAGAGTGATGGAGTTCTGGTTCCCAATTCTGTGTCACAAAACTCCCCTAAACTTAGTGTCTTGATACAGTGACCTCTTTCTTGGGCGGAGATCTGTAATGTGGGCAGGGCCTGGTGAAGTCGGCTGGCGTCTCCACCATTTGGTGTGGAGTCATCTGAAGACTTGCTCACTCATGTCTGGTGGCTGATCCTGGATTTGGGACCTCAGCTGGATGACACCTGGCCCTTCTGTGTGTCTGCTTAGCTTCCTCAAAATATGGCGGCTGGATTACCAGGGCAGCATCCCGGGAAAGAGCCCAGTGGTAGTCTGTATTGCTTCTTCTAACTTAATCTTGGAAGTCGGCTGTGTTCCACCCTTGTAGGCCAGCCCCCCAAACCTGCCCAGCATCAAAGGGAGAGAATAGAGACTCTACTATTCATGGAGGAACCTCCACATCCCCTTGTAAGAACATTTGGAGTGAGATGGACCAGGGTAGCTGACTTTGGAAAATAAAATTTGCCCCAGACAGTATGTGATTTGTGTCTGAAATGACACTCTGGCTGCTTTGAGGAGAATAAATTATGGTGGGGGAGGGGATGGGAATGGAGCTTGGTCCCTTGGGGCAAGCAGTCTTGGGGAGAGATGATATGGCTGCAATGATGGTGGGGGAGTGCATATAAAAGGAAGGACTGAGGGACGCCTGGGTGGCTCAGTCAGTTGTGTCCGACTTCGGCTCAGGTCATGATCTCACGGTTCATGGGTTCAAGCCCTGCGTCGGGCTCTGTGCTGACAGCTGGGAGCCTGGAGCCTGCTTCGGGTTCTGTGTCTTCCTCTCTCTCTGCCCCTCCCCTGCTCATGCTCTGTCTGTCTCTGTCTCTTAAAAATAAACACTGAAAAAAAAAATTTTAAATAAATAACTAAAAAGAAGGAGTGAATTCAGGATTTAAGTGCCAGTTTGGACAGAGGTTAAATTAAAGTTCTAAGGGGGCTCTAAAGACAAAGGAGAATGAGCAAGGGGTGGGGACACAGAGACAGGTCTCTTACCTTCAACGGTGCAGGACAGCCTGACCCTTAGGGAGAGAAACATGTTTATATTTCCTTTCTCGCTATTGGAGGTTACCTAAGGGTGAGTTTGCTGTTTTGTTTATATTATGATCATTATTTTAAGCACTCATATTTGGAATGGCTGCTTTGGCAGAACAGAAGTGCTGTGCTAAATAAAGAACCAAGATAGATTAGGAGAGTGCACCTCACCTTGGTGGTAGAGGAAAAATCTGGAAAGCTGTGTCTGTTTCTCTGGAGTGCCTGCAGGCAGCCTGTTTTGAACAGATATGACTGGGGTCAAGGTCGAGGCACTTGACCTCCTTCTTAGCAGTTGTGACAGCATCTGCTCCCCTCCAGCCATGGCAGGCTGTGTTCTTTAATAATTAAGTCATTAGGACTCCAGAGAAACAATGGTGTGTGCTCCCACAGACCCAAGCATATCTACAAGCCAGATTTCATCTTTGTGGTCCCACATCCCAGACTTCCTTCATTAGAGTCTCCTCATTCCTGGGGCACCTGGGTGGCTCAGTTGGTTAAATGTCTGACTTTGGCTCAGGTCATGATCTTGCAGTTCATGAGTTCAACCCCTGCATCAGGCTCTGTGATGATGGCTCAGAGCCTGGAGCTTTCTTTGGATTCTGTGTCTCCCTCTCTCTCTGTCCCTCACCCATTTGCCTCTCTCTCTTTCTCTCTCTCTCTTCCCCCCCTCAAAAATAAACATTAAAAATAAAAAAAAATTTAAAGAGTCTCCTCATTTCTGCTTTAAGTCACAGAGGGAAGAACTAGCGTTGAAATCAAGCAGCACTAGGCTCCAATCCCAGCTCTGCCACTTAGGAATTATTTGACCTTGAAAAGTTATTTAACACTTCTGGGTCTGTTTCCTTCTCTCTAAAACGATGATGATAATCCTATCTCATGAGATTTATTGTAAAGATTAAATGAAACACCGAGCGGGTAGCTAACGGGATCTATCACGTATTAAGGGCTCAATAAAATGTAGTGATAACTATTATATGTTGAAGGATAGGATGCCACAATATTTAGAGGTCCACCCCCAAATTCCCCACAGCTAGCAGCACGCACACCAACTGACACTGCCTGTGGTCATGTCACATCTTTTTATGCCTCGGTGACTTAACATTTCGAAGACGGAACTTTCACAGCAAGAGCAAGTTGAAAAATAAGTAAAACCCCAGAGAGCATTTAGGCACAAACTAACTTAGATGAACGTGGATTTCTCAGCTTGGTCTGCCAGCTGGATGGCTTTTACATTCCGCCTGAGCAAAGCTGTGCTGTCCCAGAGGTTGTTGCAAATTCACCAGCACTATGTGCATGTCAAAAAGTCCGGAAGAGATCAGCTTTGAAAAGCTGACACGTTTCTACATATCGCCAAAGCCAGGAGCAAATGGGGGTCTGAGAAACACTTTGAGTGCCTTTAAGAGGGTTAATAAGAGAAGCTGTCACTAGACTTAACTTTCTGGGTGACGCTGAGTGTATAGGTCATTCAGATCACCTGCACAACACCAAGTACTCAGACGTTGGGAATCCCCAGATGATTTATATTTAATGCATTCTAACGGATGCATCCAAAAATTAGTCTTGCGCTGGGAGCCTCCCCTTGTACGAGACTTCCTTTTAAGGGCCACCTATAGCTGTTCTTCGATGAGGGCCCGGAAGTGGCAAGCATCATACTGGATTTTATACGCATGATGTCATTTGCTCCTGACAACTAAACTCATTTGTTCATCCACGTGACAAATGTTAACTGATTGCCTGGGAGGCACTGATGTCAGGGTTCCATTCCAGAAGGGAGGCACTCAAGTTTCAGAGAAGCTCAGTGGCTTGCCCAAACCCACCAAACTGGTGAGTAGGAGAGTCAAGATATGAGTAAATCCAGTTCCCACCCTGTCCCTACAAAACCATACTTTTCCAGGGGTACTAACCTAGAGACAACTTACTGGATGGCTACTGGTTATAAGATCTTGGTGAAGTCACTTAATCTCCTTGGGGTTATTTCCTTATTTCTATGGCAAACTGCTGATCGCTTTTTTTTTTTTTTTAATGTTTACTTATTTTTTGGAGAGAGAGGGCATGAGCAGGGAGGGGCAAAGAGAGAGGGATACAGAGAATCTCAAGCAGCCTCTGCACTGTCAGCATAAAGCCTGACACGGGGCTCGAACTCATGAACCATGAGATCGTGACCTGAGCTGAAACCAGGAGTCAGATGCTCATGTGACTGACCCATCCAGACACCGCTGCTGACCAACTTTTAACCTCCCTTTTGGTGTTTCTGTGAGAATTAAATGCTATAAAGTAACAGTATGTAGAAATTTCACAAACATCATGTTGGGTGAAGGAAATCATACCCAAGACAGAGTATACAATGTGATTCCATTTAGAAGGACTTACGAACAGGTCAAAGGAATAAGAAATAACCGTATTGGTTTCTTCAGGGAGAAAGGAGGATATAATTAGAAGGGACAATAAAGGACTTCTGGAATTCTGAGAACGTTCCACGTTCAATAAAACACTACATTAAAAAGTATACGGGTATGTAAAACTACTTTGAAAAGAGTAGAATCAAATGGAAGGTAGCGTTCTGAGCTCCCCACTCCCTGCCCGACCACACACTGCTCATCTGCAGCTGCCGCCAGCAGTGACCTGTCTGGACATCCCTATGTCTCCAAGTTAGACCTCACCCTTACAGAAAAGCTAAGCTCTGGGTTTGGTCCATGCCTGGTCTTCCAAACAACCCCAGACCTCAGGGTTGGTGTCTCTTAGGCAGCCTTCAGTTTCTTTTTAAGAACACCCCTAATGGAGTCAGCCAGCCTCAACTCAGATGACTCCAGAGACAGGGAACTCCCTCTTTGCAAAACTCCTGCCGGCCTAGTACATGCTTCTCCAACATTAAATCTGCCCACTGCCCTCTTCTGCTTTTCATCCCAAGCGGATTCTTAGCCACACTTCATCCAAACCACCCGTGAATGAGCTCTTAGAAAGGTCTACTATTTACCCACCATTTACATCAGTGTAATTTCTCAAATTTCATATATTTCTGTGTTTCTCAAATTTTCTACAGTGAACGTATGTCACTTTGATAATCAGAAAGAATTCTCTTTTTTTAATTTTTTAAAAAAAAGTTTTTAAGCTTATTTATTTATTTTCAGAGAGAGGGAGAGCACTCAGGTGGGGAAGGGGCAGAGAGAGAGAGAGAGAGAGAGAGAGAGAGAGAGACAATCCCAAGCAGGCTCCACACCAGCCGTGTGGAACCTGAGGTGGGGCTCAAATTCAAGAATTGAGAGACCATGACATGAGCTGAAGTTAGACACTTAACCCACTGAGCCACCCAGACGTCCCTAGAAAGAATTCACTTATAAAACTAGTCTTTGTCTGAAAAATATTTAGGGACCTTAATAAAAAGTAACATTCTCATTAGGCTTTACTGTCAGAATGTTGTCCCCTGATATGTCCCTTCTCATAGACATTTGGGTGTGTCCCCTTTTGGAGAATAAATTACATGGTCACTCCATCCATAATCTTACTAACCAGATAAAACCTTTATTAGCATTTTATTATAATCCACTCTGGTCATTTTTATCCGTTATTTTATACCTTTGATCTCATTCCACATATAAAACTTTATACTCTAATTTTATATTTTTCACTAAAACCTAGGCATCTTATGATCTTAAAATATTTTACAGATATTTGAGTGGCTACATTTTGTTATTCTGATTTGTGTAATATCACTCTTATTTTTTGAAAATTTAGTTTATTCCCCAATTTTAATATTATAAACAGCAGTGCAATGAATGTCTCTGGCAGAAAACCCCTTTTCTGTGTTTTGGATCATTTCCATCGTTAGAATCCCAGAAGTAGACTTTTGGAGGTGAGCGTTACAAATATTTTCAAGGCTCGCACACCGCACGCCACATTCCTTGCCGAGGGCTGGAACCGCTTTGTATTCCTTCCAGCTGAGCTGAGCTCCTCTGTGTCACTACACTCCATCTCCGCATTCGAATATTCTCTCTCTCTCTCTTTCTTTTTTACTGTTCTAGTAATCTGATAGGTTAACAATAGCATTTCCCTGTTATGCAAATTTCCGTTTCTTTGATGATGAGGGAGGTTGAAAACTGTTCAAATGTTTCTTAGCCATCAATATAGCTGTGCTTTCAATTGTCTTTACTCCCTTCCCCCCTTTACTGAAGGGGAACTTCATGCTTTCATTATTACCCTTTGGCAGGAGCTCTTTTCCTGTTAAGGATATCACCCTTTGTCCTGTGGAGAGCGAGTATTTCCCCCGGTTTATTTGCCTGTTAAGCAATTTTGAGAGAAATCGTAATTCGTACATGAAGTTCTTACTGATCTTCCCCTTTGTTATTTCTTCTTTTTTTTTTTTTTTTGGATGTTGTCCATTTTATTTCTTCCTTTTGAAATCATATATACATATATATAATCATATATATATACATACATAAATGGACATAAAATGGACATTAAAAAAATGTGTGTGTATATATATATATATATACACACACATTTTTTTAAAATTTTTTCTTTTTTTAACTCGAGTTAGTTAACATACAGTGTAATCTCGGCTTCAGGGGTAGAAGCCAGTGATTCATCTCTTACATACAACACCCAGTGCTCATCCCAAAAAGTGCCCTCCTTGAGGCCCGTCACCCATTTACCCCATCCCTCCTTCGTTATTTCTACCATTCCTTGTCAGCTTAGAAAATTCTAACTTCAGTCTACATTTGATCACTATTTCCATTTACCCTGACTGTTCTTTACAATTTATAAATGTTTAAACAAGCCTCGATTCTCCTTGGTCTGGCCACACTATATACCGCTGGGGTTTAATAGAAAACGTTAATTTATATTTTGTTTTGTTCTTCTGCTTGGGAATTCTACTGCTACTACTCATTGTCCCTCTTAATAAGGTGCTTCTATTCCAAGGCGGTTATGCAAAGGACACAACTGGGTACATAAATAATGAAGAAAAAATGCTTTTTTTTCTCTTACTTCATTATTTAAGTAGAGAAATGCTAATTTTTCCTCAAGTGTGGGGCACACCCCATTTTTCACCAATAAATGTGCTAAAAATATACATTTCTTTTATCTGGGATAATGATAGAAATAAATCGAAGTTTTGAATTATTCAAGTCTGTTGTATTCCAGGTAACTATGTTCAGATGGTGGCATCTAGGGGATTCATTCTAGTCCAAAGGGTTTCTTTGAGTCGTTAACCAAAAGTTCGGTGACAAGGGCAACAGTGATTTTGGAATGCAAAAGAAAATGCCAGGCAACCTCTCCAGACAACAGACTATTTATCACAATTTGCAGAGGTGGAGCAAGTACATAATTTTTTGATCCAGTTGACACATTCAATTATCTTCTAAAAGTTTCTATCATTGGACTTCTTTCAGCCATTTATTGGGTACAAAATGTAATCCATAATTACAGATATTTCATGTGCCTTCTACCAAAAGCCCAAGAAGCCCTTCCTGGGGCTTTCTGTCTTCCAGACAAACAGGAAAAAGAAACTAAATGCTTGGCAATCAAGACTTGCAAAGTGGCTGTGAGGGGCAGTCAGGGAACTGACATAGGAAAACAAGGGGAAAATATATACAATGTAGCCTCCAGTTTGGGCTTGCGTTGGAAATAATTTGCTGTATATCATAGACCCACAGATGTCTGGGACTGAAAGGGACTTTGTGAACATTAATTTCATCTGTCTCCTTGCTTTTAGCTAAAAGCAATAAAATTTTCAAAATCTGCGTGCATATCTTAAAGATCAAAATGTAATATGGTGAAAAAAATCAGAGTCTAGGTCCGAGGTCAATTCTCATTTTTCTAATAACGTTTTGGAGGGTAGTAATGTGTTTAACCCAAACAATCCTGGATTCTTTTTTGAAAGTATGAGGTTATTGTACTTACCTGGCTGGATTCTTGTGGTGTTTAGTGGGACTGCAGCTCCTTCTTAACAGTAAATGCCTGTCAATTTTTCTCCCCTTCATTCTCCATACAAAGACAGTGAGAGAGGCAAGATGTCAATGAAATCTTAAGATATTTCGATATTTATCAATCAGCCTTCTAAGATGGGAAACCTTCCTGCATGCCCAAATTCTATTTTTCAGGTTATAGTTTTTGCTCTTTTCCTGTTTTGTTGTTGTTGTTGTTGTTTGTTTGTTTGTTTTGCTTTTTGGGTTTTTTTTGTTTTGTTTTGTTTTGTTTTTGTTTTTAGCCAGTGGAATCGGACAGCACAGGTGATGGAACTTGGTAAGGCAATCTTCCATCTGATGTTTCTATAGAGTTGATAGCTGTCATCCACGGATAGTTCATAGGTCTTCTTCTTCCCTTAGGCTTGAAAAATGAATGGGAAACAGCAAGAAGGTTGTATTGCTAGATACATCTGACAAGTATCTTCTCTTTTCCTTTGTATCTCATATCCAGCTTCCCTTCCTCTGCTCCACGTGTCCCACTCTGTCTGATGGGGAATTCCTAAGACAGGACACCTGGTTTTATGTTAGACTATCCACTTCTTTAAGTTTATTTATTTTGAGAGACGGAGAGAGAAGGAGAATCCCAAGCAGGCTCTGCCCTGTCAGCAGAGCCTGATGTGGGGCTCGAGCTCACAAACCTGAGATCATGACCTGAGCTGAAATCAAGAGTTGGATGCTTAACCAACTGAGCCACACAGGCGCCCCTAGACTATCCTCTTCAAGTTGCCTTACCCATCGCAGCAAGGGCCAAGCAATACATCCTGTGAATCCTTTCCATTGTCTTTGAGTTACTCCATGGCTGAACTGAACCTGGCATTCGATGCCAGCCTTGCCTCTAATGAACATCAACTGACTATGTTTAATGTTTTTCTGTTCTGCTTAAAATGCATAAGACGGACTGGTGGAAAGCAAAAGTCTTTTTCTATGTGGAAAATACTCAGTAAAGTAGGAGGAACGTAAGAGAACATCTTTCCATTTCTTAGATTAGAAGAACCGAGGGGCGCCTGGGTGGCACAGTCGGTTAAGCGTCCGACTTCAGCCAGGTCACGATCTCGCGGTCTGTGAGTTCGAGCCCCGCGACGATCTCGCGGTCCGTGAGTTCGAGCCCCGCGTCAGGCTCTGGGCTGATGGCTCGGAGCCTGGAGCCTGTTTCCGATTCTGTGTCTCCCTCTCTCTCTGACCCTCCCCCGTTCATGCTCTGTCTCTCTCTGTCCCAAAAATAAAATAAAAAACGTTGAAAAAAAAAATTAAAAAAAAAAAAAAAAAAAAAAAGAAGAACCGATGCTCAGAGATGTCCAAGGAGTCACCAAAACTGTGAGTTAGTCCGTGTACATTGCATTTGGCCACTCATTTAGCTTCTGTTTGTCTATTTCCAAGCTGATGGAAATAATCTGCACAACTCAGGTCATTGTCTTTGAAGCCATCCTTTAAGCCACACATCCAAGGCACTAAATGGTTGGGAAAAGCTTAACATGACCCGGGAGACCTAGGCAGCCCCTGGCATAGTTTGGCAGCCCAACAAAATCAGTGGAAGGAATCAATGATTATTTTTCTTTACTATTACTACTCATAATATTACTACTACCACTAAATTAATTTAGCATCATTATTGTAGTATGGTCGTTCAAATTATTGTTTATCAAATATTCACTTCCTTCTCTTTCCTATAGTGGGTGAGAGTTGCCCTACCCCATTATGCTGGGGTTGCCATGTGACTTGCTTTGACCAGTGTAATGTCAGTAGATGTGATATCAACAGAAGGCTTCAATGTGTGTCTTTTGGCTTGGCATGGTGCTCCAGTGACCCATCATGAGGAGAGCACAGCCTGTAGCTTTGATCCTTAGCCTTGACCATGGAATAAAACACACATGGAACAGAACTGAACCCAACTAGCATCCTGGCGCCGAGCCCAGCTGAATCCCAGCTCAAGCAGAGCTGCCCAGTCAAGCCCAAGCTGCAAACAACCTGCAGAGTCTTGGACAAAAGAATAAATGTGGACCACTGTAAGCTACTGAGTTTTGGGTGGGTTGTTATGCAGAGTCATTATAGCAATAGCTGCTAATAAATACAGCCAGCCTTTGCATATGAACTATTTGACAGACTCTATACTCAACATTTTAATCATCTCACCACAATCTGAGAATAACACTGTGAGGTAGGTGATATTATTGAACCTTGTATTTCTTATAAGGGCGTGGAGCTTCAGAAGGGTTAGGAAACTCACCCAGGGAGATATGGTAAGAAGGGGCTGGGACATGACTGGAATCAATGAGTCAGTGTCTTTCCGATTCCAACATCTTTGTTATGCTTTAACCATGTATTCTTTTCAGTTTTCACTAATATGGGGGAAATGAAAGCTATGCTTGGTACTTACCGGGGTGGTTATGTGGGCACGGAGCCCAACAACTGCTGCTCAGCTCTTCTGTTTCATTCCCAACCATCATCACAAATGAGTTCGTAAGGGTTCCATTTCAACTTTTGCCAAGAATTGGGCTGATTCAGCTCTTAGAAGCTCAGTTTATGAGGCAATAGATAAAGACTTCTCTGAGGGAGACAGACCGGTAATTTCTCAGGTAACTTCCCCAGCAAGATACCATCAAGACTGGGAGACGCATTTTGGGGCCATGACAAAAGTGAGTGATAAAGCCCTTCTGATCTTCAGGATCATCTCTTGAGCTCTCTGGAGCCGTGGATATTACGACCGTATGAATTTATTCCAGCTTTGAGGGTGGGGAGAACAACTCAACGTATTCTTCAAACAAAGGACAACTCTTTTTTTAGAATTAGCTCCTTCAGAGTTCTTCTGTCTTTATAAGTGTTTGCCTGCGGGCTTCAAAACAACCTCTGTGTGTTCCATAATTAATTTCAAAACGGAGGGAAATCCTCTGCTTAAGCTCTGGCTGTATCCTCCTATTTCTCTGATTCCTTCTACTCACCTCCTTTCCTCCAAACTCTGGCATCAACAAGACTTGGACAAAACCTTGAGGAAAGGGCTACCTCACCTCTGCACCCTCATGAGGGTATTTTCTTCATATTTCCAAAAGGGACGGATGGAAGTTCTTGGAATGGTGAGCTGGACATGGTATCTGCTAAGGGGGGTTGATCTTCCCCTGAGAACGGGGAGGAGGTGGGCCATGAGTAGGAGAGATGGGAATCCAGCTAGAATACAACATCCAAATGAGGTGGCACCTGTAAATGTTGAGTCTAGGGTTTGTGATTTTTGTGAAAGATATTTCTGAGGCCTAGGGAGATGATCAGTGGGAGCTGGAATCCATGCTCAACAGCAGCATCATGTAACCAAAGGTGCATAAGTGTATCAGCCATCAAGGACCTGATTGTTAACTTCCTGGCTCCACATAAGGCTGGGAATCTTGTCTGTCACCACAAAAATAACTTAGGTACTCTGTGAGTGTAGGATCCTCACATAATGCCTCATTCATTCATTCATTCATCCATCTATTTGGCAAATATTTATTAAGAGTCTACGATGTGAAAAACATTGTCTTTTTTCCAGGAATACAACAATGAACAAAAGAAACAAAGTCTCTTATAAATCTTCCATTCTGAAATGACAGATGAGAAAGAGATAAATATAGAATATAAGTTGGCACTGTGAAAAAAAGTAAAAGAGAGTAAGAGGATGGAATGGAATAATTTATATAGAGTAGCCAGATAAAGCCTCTCTTAGAGACGTTTGAATAAAGACCTCAATAAAATGAGGGCATACACCATGTGAGTATCTAGGGGGAAAGTGTTCTGGCCACTACAACAGAACTGTATTCGCTTGGCGTGGTCAAGAAGGTCAGTTATGCACAGGGAACAGTGAGTAGGAATCACAGTGGTACATGGTGAGGTCTGAGAAGCAGGCGGGAGACAGATTGTGCAGGGTCTTGTAGGACCTTGTTTGAATTTGGGTTTTATTCCAGTAAGATCAGATGCCACCAGAAGGTTTTGAGCAAGGAAATGACACGATCTGACTTTATGTTTACAGAAGGTCGCTGACTACTGTGTCAAGAGACGACAACATGGTAAGAGTGGAGGTAGAGAAGCCAGATAAGAAATTATGTGATAATTAAGGCGAGGCATGATGTGGTTGTTTGAAGGAGCCTGATAGCAATGTAGGAGATGACGAGCGGCTGCATTTTTGGATATATTTTTAAATTGGAACCAACAAGTTTTGATAAGGGGTTGGATTTGAAATATGAGAGGAGAGGATTCAAAGATGACTCCAAATTTTGACCTTGACTTAAGCAACAAGATGCAGTGGGAGGTACTGGGTTTCTTGTCAGCTTGGGCTGCGATAGTAAAATACTGTACAGCCGATGGTGTAAACAACGGCCATTTATTTCTCTCAATTCTTAAGGCTGGGAAATCCAAGATCAAGGTGTCAAGGCAGATTTCGATTCTGGTGAGGGCTCTCTTCCTGACTTTTGCTTTATCCTCACAGAGGGGGTTCTGGTCCTTTCCTCTTCCCATAAGGACCCTAATGGGGGCTCTTCCCTCACGATCTCATCTAAACTAAATTACATCCCAAAGGCCCCACCTCCAAATACCACCGCACTGGGGTTTAGGGCTGCAACGTACTAATTTTGAGGAGACACAAACATTGATTGCTCACAGCACTGGGAGAGGGGATGGTTTGTGTGAACAGGAGAGAACCCAAGGGCTCTGTATGAGATACCTGTGACACATGCAAGAGGAAATGTGACATGGAGATTTGAATACCCGAGTCTGGAGTTCAAAGAGGTGTTGGCTGGAGACAGAAATTTGGGCATCATCAGAGTATCCACCAGGGGAACAAATAAGTGGAACATTTAAAGGCTGAAAGAAGTAGAGTCAACAAAGGAGACTAGAAGGGAAACTGAGTTATGTTGAAGGTAAAGCAGGAGATGGATGTTTTAGAGACCAAGGGGAAAGAGAGTTTCAAGAAGAAGGGACTAACTAGCTTCCTAAAATGGTGCTTAGTCAATTAAGAGGAAGACTACGCACAGGTTGTGGGTTAAGCAATGTGATTTCATCGATGACTACCACAAAAACTTTTTCTCTGGAGTGATGAGGGGAAAAGGCGTTAACGGAGTTGGTCCAAGAGAGTGGGAGCATGTGAAAGAGGCCATCGTGAGTGAGAATGGGGAACTCTCAACAATTTTGCAACAAGGGTGCAAAGCAGGCTGGGGGTTAGAGGAATCAAGAGAAGTTTGCGTTTATCTTTTTGTTTGAAACAGGGGAGACAAAAGAACACATTTTTTGTGATATTGAAAATGATCTGGGGGCGCCTGGGTGGCGCAGTCGGTTAAGCGTCCGACTTCAGCCAGGTCACGATCTCGCGGTCCGTGAGTTCGAGCCCCGCGTCGGGCTCTGGGCTGATGGCTCGGAGCCTGGAGCCTGTTTCCGATTCTGTGTCTCCCTCTCTCTCTGCCCCTCCCCCGTTCATGCTCTGTCTCTCTCTGTCCCAAAAATAAATAAAAACGTTGAAAATGATCTGGATGGGAGGAAAAACTTGATGACATAGGAGAGAGAGGATGGGATTGATGGGTGGAGCTAACCGTAATGAGTGTTCTGGGGCCACAGGATCCAGTCACATATGGAGGAGCTGGTCCTGACCCACAGTCTGGATACAATTCATGTAACAGGGGAGGAGGCAGGCAATATATCCTTACAGATGAAGACAGGTTAAGAAATTGGGTGGGAAGATGAGGAAATACTCTTTTTATGGGTTTTGTTTTCTCAGCAAAATGAAGACAAGTCAACAGTTGAAGCTGAGGATGAGGAATGTTCATCCTCATATTGGAGATTTGAGGAAGCGGGGTGGGAGGGGTAAGTGGTCACCTAGGAGGATAGAAGAATGTGGCAAGGACAGTGTGTAGGGCCCCTTGGCAGTGACGGGAGCTCAGTAAGGTCATGAACTGGAGTGTGGCCACTAGTCCTGAGTGTGTTGTTTTCCGAACCACATTCATCTCGCACACAGAGGGCCGGGAGTAGGACAAAGGGGGAGGGGCCAAGGATGTTGAGTGAACAACCCACTTGACAGGCCTGTGATGTCAAACAATTCATTGAATAATTTGAGTCATTTTGAAAAGTCTTCTCTCAAGAACAATGTTTTACAATTTAGAATAGAGTAAGCTGTACTGTCTCAGAAGTGAAAGTAGCTTATGATTAGTTTCATTATCAATATCAAGCACATGTACAATCATATTTCACAACATCATTAGTAGCAAGCCATTGAAGACAAAATGGCAGAAATCTTACGTTAAACTGATAACGCAGTTGTATCCAGGTAAGTATGTCTTATAATAATACTCATCCAGATGTGCTCAGAATAACAATTAACTCCTCTATCAATCTTCATAAAACACAAAGGTCAAAATCATAGAGAATCAAACCTCCTTCTCTCAGTTTCCACTCCATAGGCAGCTCTTTCTTTCTACTAAAGATATTTATTTAGAATAAATTATGTTTGAGTTTTCTTCCTTATATCTTTCCTTTCTTTTGTCTATTTTGCTTTATTTTGTTACCTTTCTCTTTCTTTCTGTATCTTTTTTTCCTTTTTCCTTTTCCTTCTTCCTTTCCTTCTTTCTTTCTTTCTTTCTTTCTTCTTTCTTTCTTTCTTTCTTTCTTTCTTTCTTTCTTTCTCCTTCTTTCCTTCTTCCCTCCCTCCCCCCTCTTTCCCCCTTCCTTTCCTTCCTTCCCTTTCTTTCTTTCCTTCCTCCCTCCTTCTTTCTTTCTCTTTCTTTCTTTCTTTCTTTCTTTCTTTCTTTCTCCTCCTTTCTTTCCCTCTTTCTTCCCCTTTCTTAATATTGAAATTTACCATAAAAGAGAAAGAAAAAGCTCTACTTGTAGAATTTAGCTGTTCATGTGTGCTAAATCCACCATCTACCCTCTGCTCTCGAGCGTTATCTGATTACATCACTTCAGAACTTGGAGAGTTACCATGGTAACAGCTTTCCAACCTTTTCCTTTGAAAAGAATCCCTCCTTGCCCTAGGAGAAATCACCTGCAGGTAGCTGTCCAGCTGCCTTTGTTCTGCTTGCTATCTTCACCCATTGTCTGCAGTGGACTTAGGTCAAGAGCCTTGCTAATGACCCCTGAAGTGGAACAGCATCCAGAGTGCTGGTTCAGGGCTGGGCTGGAGCCTGCTTTCCTCCACACCTCTGCCTCCCCTCCTCCACTTGCCTCACAATATGGGTATTGAGTCCAGAGGGAGGGGGCACAGCAAAGTCTCTTTTCGAAACCACCTGGATTCCTTTTAGCTGCTGCCCAGTCGCTAAGGAATTGAGCCCCTGCCCTAGAATTTGACAGATTCTGTCCTCCACGAGAGGGGAGTTTTCCTCTCTTTTGATTTGCCAAAAGCAAAAGCAGCAACCCCCACCACCTTCCACTTAAGCAAGAGCAGATTTATTATATTTGTTCCCAAGGATATTTGTTACAATTAGAACATTGTGTCAATCAAGAGGAAGTTTGGCCATGATGATTCGTGTGGTTAACGGACGGATGCTGTCCCACTTACCCCTCACTTACCTTCCAACACGCCTTCTTCCCAGTGATGTGGCATGGTCTTCCTTCCTGGTCGGTTGGTCTCTCATTTGCCCTCTGACTATAATCACGGAAACAGATCAGATTAGTCACTTAATGTGAGGTGATATGTGAACTTAGTCCCTGACATGAAGAGTCCTGGCAACGTCTTTGTATGGCTCACTTTCTGCAACATGGAGGGGCTGGCATTTATTCCCTGTCTGAGCTGTGTCTCTCCCACCAACAGTCAGGAAGAGGATATTAAAGCCAGCCAGGGGTACCACTTCAGGCACTATCCACATGTCTGTGACTTGTCTGTCTCAGACAGACCCAGAAACATAACTTGTTGGCAGGGCGTTGGAGTAGCTTGGAGAACAATTTTTCCTTTAGCTTTGGTTTTAGAAAACAGAACTATTTCTTGGCTTTTGGGGACCTTATTCTTTAAGTGGAGCTACTGTAATTGGCCAATAAATAAGAGATTACAACTCAGAGGTATAGATTTGTGTACCAAGTCTGATTTTTGTTGATGTTTGACAGCCTTTTAAAAGAATAGTTTTTAAGTTTATTTATTTATTTTGAGAGCAGGGGACAGGCAGAGAGAGAGAATCCCAAGCAGGCTCTGTGCTGTCAGCACAGAGACCAATGCAGGCTCAAACCATGAGATCATGACCTGAGCTGAAATCAAGAATTGGACGCTTAAGTGACTCAGCCACCCAGGTGCCCCATGATGTTGGACAACTTTTAAGCCTCATCTCTCCTTCTTCCTCTTCTGCTCTGCATCCTGGAAAGTTGATAAGAAAGCCTGGGTGCTCCCTCCTTGGCACCGGGTGGGAGTTTCAAAATCTACATAAGCCCATTCTTGTAAATAAAAGTCCTTTCCCTGGCCTCAATTCCCACCCACAGTAAAAACCCCAAACAAGTTGGGGCACCTGGGTGGCTCAGTCGTTTGAGCATCTGACTTTGGCTCAGGTCATGATCTCATGGTTCGTGGGTTTGAGCCCTGTGTCAGGCTCTGTGCTGACAGCTCAGAGCCTGGAACCTGCTTTGGATTCTGTGTCTCCCTCTCTCTCTGCCCCTCCCCGTCTCATGCTCTGTATCTCTCTCTCAAAAATAAATAAACATTAAAAAAAGTTTAAAAAAAACCCAAATCAATTTCCTTGTCTTGTTCTCTCAAGTCTCTCATTTTTTAGACCAGCATGAGAGACACTCCTTCCCCTTCCCCCAAAGGCCTCATTAAGTAGTTAAAAACTCTTTCATACATTCTTAGTGTGTGGAGTCACCAGACTTGATATCTAAGCCAACTTTCCAATGGGGGTCCATCTTATTTTTGCATATGTCCACAAAAATTTGAAAAAAAAAAAAAATGGGGCGCCTGGGTGGCGCAGTCGGTTAAGCGTCCGACTTCAGCCAGGTCACGATCTCGCGGTCCGTGAGTTCGAGCCCCGCGTCAGGCTCTGGGCTGATGGCTCGGAGCCTGGAGCCTGTTTCCGATTCTGTGTCTCCCTCTCTCTCTGCCCCTCCCCCGTCCATGCTCTGTCTCTCTCTGTCCCAAAAATAAATAAAAAACGTTGAAAAAAAAAATTTGTACAATAATTTGTGTATAGGAGGACTGAGAAAAGAAACTTTCCAAAGTAAGAATAGAGAGCTACTCTAAAAAATCTTGTAAAATCTTGTCCATCTTTCCATCCAGTAGGGAAAAGTTGAAGGGCTAGACCCTGACTTAGGTTCTATGTTCTATGTTTTCTGAGCTTATTTTCCTAACCAAGTATCAGGCAGGGGGCAGGCTGATACAATGATCAGCCAAGTCTCATGAAGGGGAGAGTCCAAACTCCATCCTTGCAAACTGTTCAATATCCATGGCCTAAAGGAGCTGGTAGAATAGAAGCCAAGGGGGACATGGTAGGGACAATGGAAGGAAAATAAAAGTGGTGACTTGAGTGAAGTGACTTCAAGTAAACACACTGGGGTTGGAGATAGAGCTAGAAAAGTTTGAGTTGTAGGAATGAAGCCATCAATGACTTTTATAGGGAACCTGCAGGTTCAACTCTGGGTAAAGATGGAGCCAAAGGTTTTTAGAAGCTCCTCTTCTAAGTACAAATGTCACGTCTGGCACCTGTGGCAGCCTATCCCCATTTCATCTGACAGGTACAGCTAGTATTTGCCACAGATGTTGTGGAAGGCAGCAAGACAAGTGAAAGTGTTGCTCAGGTGCTGATGCCTGGAGGTGGAGAGATTGAGAAGATGGTTAGGAGCATAAGCTCTAGCCCCAGACTTCCTGGGTGTGAGGGCATGAACTCTGCCTTGCCACATGCTAGTTAAGTGAACTTGAGCAAGCTACATAAAATGAGAAGAAGTTGAGTTAAATTTTAAAGAGCATCTTTAGGGACAATAGAATCATTTCATAATATGCTCAATTCACCAAAGAGATGGATATGTAAGCACTTAATAACATAGGCTCAAAACATACAAAGCAAAATTGATAGAAATAAAGAGAGCTTAATCTATCTGTCACCCAAGTGGGAGGTTTCAACACACCTCTCTCACTATTGATAGGCACAATAAGCAATATAAATAAAAGAAAACACAAAGAACTTCAAAAACACAGTTAATATGCTGACTTTTTTGTCAAGCAGGATTGGGTTCAATGATTCAGAAAAGACATTTTTCTCAAGCAGACATACACCATTTACAAAAATTATTTCTCTACCAGGCCATAGAACAGGGAAAATACGAAAGGACAAGTAATATATAAATAAAACATATTTTCCAGACAAACTGAAATAAAGTTATAAGTAATTTAAAAATATATATATTTAAAATATTCATGTATTTAAAATTTTAGGAATGATTTCTAAACAACATATAGATCGAAGAAGAAATCATAATAGAAGTTAAACAATTCTTAGATAAGAAGATCACATAGGAGAAAATCTAGGTGAACTTGCATTTGGGAATGACTTTTTATTATTATTATTATTTATTTATGTTATTTTAGAGAGAGGGAGCATGAGCCAGGGAGAGGGCAGAGGGAAGGACAGAGACTCTTAAGTAGGCTCCATGCTCAGCGCAGAGCCTGAGGCACGGCTCAATCCCACAACCCTGGGATCATGACCTGAACTGAAATCAAGAGTCGGACACTCAACTGACTGAGCCACCCAGGCACCCTGGTAGTGACTTCTTAGATAAAACACCAAAATCATCATTCATAAAAGAAAGAAAAATGATACATGAGACTTCATTAAAATTTTAAAATTTTGCTCTGCAAAAGACACTGTTAAAAAAATTAAAAGACAAAGCCAAAGAAGAAAGTTTTTGCAAAACACATGCCTGATAAAGGAGTAGTGTCAAATATATATGAATAAGCATGAAAATTCAACAATAAGAAAGCAAACAATCCATTGAAAAAGCAGGCAAAAGATCTGAACACACACTTCACCAAAGAGATACACAGATGGAAAATAAGCATATGAAAAGACGCTCAAGATCACATGTCATTAAGGAATTGTGAATTAAAACAACAATTTTAGAATGGCTAAAATTCAAAACGGTGACAAAATCAAATACTGGCCAGGATGTGGAGCAACATGAACATGAACAATGTTAATTGCTAGTGGGAATACATAATAGCATAGCCACTGTGGAAGACAGTTTGGTGGTTTCTTACAAAAGAAACTTACTCTTACCATATGATTCAACAATTGTGCTTCTTGATATTTACCTAAATGAGTTAAAATTTCCACCTACACAAAAACCTGTGCATTAAAGTCTATAGAATCTATATTCATAATTGCTATAACTTGGAAATAACCAAGATGTCCTTCAATAAGTGAATGGATAAACAAACTATGGTATATCCATAAAATGGAATATTATTTAGAAAAAGAAAGAAGGAAAGAAAGAAAGAAAGAAAGAAAGAAAGAAAGAAAGAGGAAGGAAGGAAGGAAGGAAGGAAGGAAGGAAGGAAGGGAAAAGAAAGGATATTAAGCCATGAAAAGACATGAAGAACATTAAATGCATATTGCTAAGTGAAAGAAGTCCATCTGGAAAGACTACATACTGTATGATTCCAATTATACGACAGTCTGGAAAAGACAAAGTTATGGGGACAGTAAAAAAATTAGTGGCTTCCAGAGGTTCAGGGGGAGGGAGAGATTAAGGTGAAGCAAAGGAGAATTTTTAAGGCAGTGAAACTATTCTGTCTGATACTATAATGGTGGATATGTGTCGTGCATTTGTCAAAACCCACAGAATGTACATTGCAAAAGGTGAACCCTAATGTAAACTATGGACTTTAGTTAATAGTGTATCAATACTTCATCAATTACAATAAATGTATCTTAATGGAAGATATCGATAATAGAGGAAACTGTGGGGGCGGGGGATTAAGGATGTCTATGGGAACTCTCTGTAATCTCCAGTTTTTCTGTAAACCTAAAACTGCTCTCAAAAATAAAGCCTGTTAGGTTTTTTGAAAATTTACATCTGGAGCTTACATTATATTTCTATTACACAGTATCAGTATAAAGGCTTTAGTCAGTGTAATAAGAATTTAAAGGTATAAGAATTGGAAAAGAAGAAATAAACCTTTTATCGATGACATTTCGATGATTATTTGCATAACTTTTCCAAAAACAGTAGCCAAATTATTGGAAATAATCAAATTAGATGAATGGAAAATCACAACACAGAAGTGAATTTCTAGTCCACTACCAAGGAATAATTAGAAAATGTAATAAAAAAGAATACCCCACTTAAAATAGGAGCAAAAACTTAGAAAAATTTTTTCTCACAAGACCATTAAAAAAGACCAGAATAAACACAGAGATACACCTTCTTTGTGTAGAGAAAGACTTAATATCACAAAGATGCCAATTATATTAGCTGCTCTCATTCTTGATGCCCAAATATATGATTAGTACTGTTAGGCTATTTTCAACATGCTGGCATTTACAGTTAATCCTTGCAATAGTATCTTCATTTTATAGATAATTGATGCTCAGAGAGATTAAGGAATTAATACAAGGACACACAGTGCTAACAAGGGACTGAGCTGAGGGTGTATCCAAAAACTGTGCTCTTCTTCCAAGAAATCTGCAATGGGCTTTTCAATAAAACATGTCATTGTGTCATTAGACCCCAAGACCTGGCCTTTACCACCCACCTGCTTATATTCACTAACCTTTGTCTTAACATTTTCCCCTAAGCTCTTCTTTTGGGTTTTCCTCTTAACTCAGGCAAATGAGACCCCAGACCACCCCCCAGGTGATGGCAATGGCCTGGACAAGACCTCCCGCTGGCCCAGACCACCCAGACCATTTGAGCTAAACTTGACTTACATCTGCGCGGATAGACGATGGAGTGACCTCTGGAATGACCCACAGTCACCTTTTACCTCATTATAATACTAAAATCTCCACCTAGGGAGGAGCCTCAGCCTCATTTACATACCATACAATATACATAGGCATGTTTCCTTAAGACACATTCACTACCTTATGCCCACCTATACACAGGATTACAAGGCTTCCCTATCTAAATATTCATCCTAATTCTAAACAAAAGACGCCCATTCATTCACTTTTGGGAAGTCACGGCTTTGGAAGCCATTCCCTATGACCTCCTCATTTGCTGCAAATAAAAGTTTTCTTTATGGGGCATCTCAACCTGGTGCAGTTTCTGACTTACCAAGGAATGAACTCACGTCGGTTCAGTTACAACCGCAAAGCTGGAAACGTGGAAATCATCCTTGATTTCTCTCCCCATCTCATGCCGCAGCCAATATATCCCAAGTTCTGACAATTTTTCCTTTTCATCATTTTCAAGTCATTCGTGGTTCTCCATCCTACATAGGCAATAGCTTTTATTAAACCAAACCTTTATGTCTTGCCTGGAGTACTGCAATACCACTTCCTAACTAGTCCTTAACCTACTCATTTCCCATGCTGTAGCCAGAGTGATCTGCAATCCAGTGTGGTCCTCTGCATAAAGCCTCTTAGCATGTGTGGTACTCACTGTCCTCAAGGAAATCCCTTAACCTGTAGCCTCTTAAAACTTTCAGTACTTGCAGCTCAGTACTCTTCTCCAGACTCATGTCTGCACGATTGATCATCCTTATATGTACCAAGCTATATTCTGCCTCCAGATCTGTTCACATTCCCTTTTCTCTGCTTCCCCCAATTCTTACCCCTCCAGGTTCTCAATATTAATCCTCAGGAATTACCCTGAAATGAATAATGTCCTCCAGGAAGCCTTCCTTAACCCCTCATCTTCCATGAACACCCCTCCTTCGCCTTCACCCTATCTCACTATGTGTAATTCATTCTTTTTTTTAATATGAAATTTATTGTCACATTGGTTTCCATACATACAACACCCAGTGCTCATCCCAGCAGGTGCCCTCCTCAATGCCCATCACCCACTTTCCCCTCCTTCCCACCCCCCATCAACCCTCAGTTTATTCTCAGTTTTTAAGAGTCTCTTATGGTTTGCCTCCTTCCCTCTCTGTAACTACTTTTCCCCTTCCCCTCCCCTATGGTCTTCTGTTAAGTTTCTCAGGATCCACATAAGAGTAAAAACATACGGTACCTATCTTTATCTGTACGACTTATTTCATTTAGCATCACACTCTCCAGCTCCATCCACGTTGCTACAAATGGCCAGATTTCATTCTTCTTCATTGCCAAGTAGTACTCCATTGTATATATAAACCACATCTTCTTTATCCATTTGTCGGTTGATGGACATTTAGGCTCTTTCTATAATTTGGCTATTGTTGAAAGTGCTGCTATAAATGTTGGGGTACAAGTGTCCCTATGCATCAGTACTCCTGTATCCCTTGGGTAAATTCCTAGCAGTGCTATTGCTGGGTCATAGGGTAGATCTATTTAAAATTTTGAGGAACCTTTTCCAGACCGGCTTCACCAGTTTGCATTCCCACCAACAGTGCAAGAGTGTTCCCGTTTCTCCACAGCCCCTCCCCAGCATCTATAGTCTCCTGATTTGTTCATTTTAGCCGCTCTGCCTGGCATGAGGTGATATCTCAGTGTGGTTTTGATTTGTATTTCCCTGATGAGGAGTGACGTTGGCCATCTTTTCATGTCCCTGTTGGCCATCTGGATGTCTTGTGTAATTCATTCTTGACTTGATCACATCCCCATTGGACTTAGAAGGCAGGGGGCATTGACCAGCACATAGTAAGAGCTAAATAGTTATGTATTGAATGAATTCCCTTAGGTTTCACTAGGGAGACACATTGAAAGGCAGATGCCACAGCCCACAATACATACGACCATGGTTGCAGGTCATTTAATACAAGGTTGGGCTAGTAAGTTGGAATGTAAGAACATGCACTAAAAAATTAAATTAAAAGTCTTCAAAGAACCAGAGCCCAAGGTCATATTGATAATGACTGATAATCATTCATGACAATATTTATAAATCCCGAAGAGCATGTGAAAGAGACTGATTGGGCAGCTTAGAGTCTTTATAGGACATGAAGTCCAGAGAATGTTTTAGCCTGTGTCTGATTTTGACGATGAGATTTGAAATTAGGGCAGCCTTCACCCCAAGAATAAGGAAAATAAAGAGTGGTAATCATTGTTAGCCACATTATCTGCCTTTTTTTTTTTTTTTTAACTCAGAAAAGCTTCATGAGACACTAAAAATGAAACAAAACACTTTGGGCTGTCAGATTCAAGTGCTTCCCACAGAGAAGATAAATGCCTGGGACACCGTAGGAAGGTTTGGGGAGAGGGCTTGTTGAATACCTGTATGGCTGACAGGAAGTGGTTAGTGCATTTCCCCCTGACATCTGCATTGCATTTAGCCTCATTATATGGAGTTTTATGAGGACAAAAGGCTGGTGAGGCACTTTAGAAAATTGGGTGACATTTGTGGATTCAAATGTGTGAGGTTTTTTTTAAAGAGGCACAGGTGGGTATATATTCCTGCCTATTCATCCCTTTGTTAACACCAGAAAACTGTATTTGGCTTAAATATTATAAAACCATGTAATGGAAAAATGTGACCACTCTGTAATTTGGATAGCAGGCAGCATTTAAAAATTAGCAAGGTTTCTTTGTGTCCAAGAAGAGATCTGATTAGCATACTCTTTGGGATTTTTCTAAACTCAGGTTGCTCGCCCCTTCATAAAAAACTGCTGCTTTTGAAAAAGGGGAGGGGAGCTGGGGGCTAGGCTTTGTATCCCTCAGGCCTGGTAAATTGATGAACTCAATTTAAAATCTTCAGACTAGATTCACAAACATGATCTAGAGGTGAGAATATATCAGCAAAAATGGAACAACTGTGAGATTCATTTTTTTGTAACTTTCTACTTGATAAAAGAAAAACAGTTAACAAGGAAAGCACAATTGTTCATTTCTGTGATCCTTGTGCTTTTATAATTTTTTAAGCTTGTTTATTTATTGAGGGGGAGGGGCAGAGAGAGGGAGAGAGAGAATCTCAAGCAGGCTCTGTGCTGTCAGCACGGAGCCCAACTCGGGGCTTGATCTCACAAATAGTGAGATTGTGACCTGAGCCTAAATCAACAGTCGGACGCGTAACTGACTGAGCCACCCAGGTGCCTCTGTGAACCTTGTGTTTTTAATGTGAAAAGAACCCTTTAAATTCAAAACTCTTGGTATATATTATGATTTTTCTCAACTGCAGATACAAAATGCAAGTGAGTCTCAGGTTGTTCATGCAGCAGGCTTTCAGAGTGCAAGGCAATTCATTGGTATCTTACAGCCTCCCTTCTCTTCTCTACGGAAGTGGCAATTATCTGAGTAGCTATTTAAGAATCCTATTATATTTTGTGGATTTGAATTCAATTATATTCAATTATATTGTAAACTCAACAAAGACAGAAATTGGAGAAATCAATTGCTTCCCAAAAATCAGTTAGAAAATGTAAAGTACAAAGATCCCATGACAATAGCAAATTATAAAATACTTACAAGAAGCTTGAGGAAAATAACCTAGATCTATGTGAAGAAAATTATAAAGCTCTACCTACCACAGTCATAAAACAACTTCTAAAAAAATGATGTTAATTGTATTTCTGGGTAGAAATACTCAATATTCAAAGATACATGGTTATCTCAAATTGGTCCATAAATTCAGTTCAATTCTAATAACAATCCCAATGGGATACTGCATAAAATTTAAGTTAATTCTACATTTATCTGGAGGAGTCAATGCATAGAATTAGCCAACATATTTTTAAGTAAACTTCCATGATTAATAAAACCACCATACTGGTAAAAAAAATTATATATATATACATACATATATATATATGTATATATATATATATATATATATACATATATATATATAGACAAACAAATAAATAGACTAAGCTACAAATTCCAGAAAAAGAGCCTTTGAAACTTAGTGTAAGATAAAGATAACAATTCAGTTTCAGTGCAAAGATGGAAACTTAATGAATAAATGGTGTTAAAACAATTTACTGTATCAATTATTAGATTGATATAAGGCTACATTCTCATCTTGCCACACATTTAACTAAATACTAGGTAGAATGAAAATCTAAATGTAAAATTTATACATGTATTAGAAAAATAAGACCTTATTTTCCTAATCTTGGAATAACAAAGGCCTTTTGTAAATGATACCTAACCCTGAGAAACAGTCAAAAAAAGATTGACATAGTTACATTAATAAAAAACAAAACCAAACTTTAGAACTAGTAAGTTAATTTAGCAAGGTTGCAAGACACAAGGTTAATATACTGAATCCAAAGTATATCTATGTACTCTTAGCAAACAATTGGAAAATTAAAGTGTAGCAAATTCGTTTACAATACTGTCAAAAAACATAAAATACTTGGGGAAAGCTAACAAAAGATCAGCAGTACCTATACACTGTAAACTATATAACATTGCTGAAAAAAAATGAAAGACCAGAAAGTAGACATACTGTGTTCATGGATTGGGAGACTGAATATGATTATGCCGTCTGCTTGAAGAGCGCATTTGGAGGACTTAAACTACCTAGCATTAAGACTTACTATAAAGCTATACTAATTAAGACAGTGAAAAAGTTTGACAAGTAGATTAATGCAATAGAATATTTAACCCAGAAATAGACCAGCATTTACACAGTCATTTGATTTTTGACAAATGAACCAAAGCAATCCAATTCGGAAAGGAAATCTTGTTAGTAAACGAGTGGTGAAATAACTGATATCCATGTGTAAAATAAATGAATTTCAACCCCTATCTCATGCTATACATGAAAATCAACATGAAATGCATCAGAGACCTAAATGTAAATCTAAAACTTGATTAAAGATTTGATTAAAATTACTAAAATGCCATCAACCAAAAGAAAATATTTGAAAACCATATGTCTTACAAAGAGCCATAATCCAAGAAAATAAAACATCCACATCAAACACTTCTCTAAAAATTGGCCTAAGACTTTAACAAATACTTAGCAAAGGGAGATATAGAAATGGACAGTAAGCATCTGGAAGAGTTTTCATCATGATTATTCGTCAGGAAAATGCAAACCAAACCATCCTGAACTATCACTCTACATCCACCAGAATGGCTAAGATTAAAACTAACACCAAATATGAGCAAAGATGTGGAGTAACTGGAACTTTCATATGATATTGGTGGAAATATGAAATGATATGACCACTTTAGAAAAAAATTTTGAATTTCTCATATAATTAAACATATACCTCTATTTGACCCACCCATTCATTCCATATGATATTTACTCAAAGAATTGGAAACATATAGCTACAAAAATACAGGTGTAAAACTGTTTCTGGCAACTTTATGCATCATAGCCCCAGGTTGGAATTCCATGTCCATCCCCAGAAGAATGGATAGAGAAAAACTTACAGTATACTCATACAATGAACATTGCCCCTGCACAGAAATAAAAACCAAGAAACTTTGATACAAGCAACGTCAGGGGTGAACCTCCAAAACATTATGCCGAGGAGGAGAAATTTTACACAAAAAAGTACATACTGTGTGGTTCCATTTATATGAAGTTCTAAAATAGGCAAAACTAATTTATGGTGGAAAAAATCAGAATAGCGGTTACTTCTTGGGAGGAAAGACTAGGGGTGGGTGTTGACTGAGAATGGACACGGGGTCATTGCAATATTTTATATTTTGATAAGGGCTTAGGTTACATGCATTATGCATTTATCAAAATCATGGAATTAAAATGTGTGTATTTGGGTGTATATTAATTTTTTTAAATTACTGTGAAAGAAAACAAACAAATAATGGATTCTAGTTAACAAAATACATGTTGAAGAACTCACTGGGAAGTGTGCTGTTATCTGAAACCTACTTTGAAATGCATTAAAAAAATAAAATTTATTGAAGATGGATGAAAGGACAGCTATGTAATAAAGCACATATTGCAAAATGTCAATATAGAACCCATGCAGGAGATAATAAGATTCTTTTTCACTGTAAAATTCTTCCAACTTTTCGGCATACACAAATATTTTCATAATACAGTGTTGGAAGAAAACACCGCTGAAAATAATAAAGAGAAAGAAACAGAAAATAAGTATTTTTGACCTCAATAAAACAAGGAAAGGAGTACAACTACAAACCACAAGTATGAAACATGATTTAATCTGTGGATCGAAAGGACAAAAACTTTCCCAAGAACTGATACAAAAAATAAACACCGAGACATAGCTTCTTGAACCTGAACGTCAAGGACAAAAAATATACCTTATGGTCAACTGGGTAGAAAAATCCTGTCACGTCAAGGAGAAAAGAATTCAAGCTGACCTCATACTTCTTCCCCAAAACAGCTAATGCCAGAAAACAGTGCAGTGATGTTTAACATGGTCCAGTTAGCCTCTCAGGAAAACAGACCAGAGCAAAAGGAACAACTCAGACATTCCCAAGCAAATAAGAACTTAGAGTTTCCTGGATCCCTGAACTCTTAAACTGATTGAATCTAGTTAACAAAGATAAATCAAAACATGGATGGAAAATAAAATCTCAATAAGGGAGAGGAAATGGTACAAGAACTGGTGGGAAACCTTGAATGCATTATGATATGAAACCAAAAGAAATAAAAAGTAGTGCTTGAGAACAACTCACCTGACTACCGTATTCAGACTTACAATTTTATTCAATTTTTTTTGTATTGAATGGTAAATATGGTCATGAGGGATAAAAATTGAAATTATATAAAAGGTATCTATTAAGTTTTCCTTCTACCACTTTCTCCATCAATCCTATCCTGATCCATTTAGAAAAATCACTTGTGTTAGTTTTTTTTAATCTTTCCAACCTTCCGTTGTATGACAGTTTGGAAATGCAAAGATTACTTGTAGCTGTGAGACAAGGGTACACCTGTGAAATCATCACCACAGTGAACGCCATAGATTTATCCGTCACCTCCAAAAGTTTCTTCCTGACCCTTTGGCTTTTGTATGTTTTTATGTTTACTTTTGTTTTTATTTTTGTGGTAAAAGCACTTCACATAAGATCCACCCTCTCAGTAAATTTTTAGGTATACAAAACAGAATTGTTCATCATAGACGCTATGCCATATAGTAGAACTCCAGAACTTATTTATCTTGCATACTGAAACTTTCTACCCTTTGATTATCGCCTCCCCTCTACTCTCTGCTTCTATTAGTTTGACTCTTTTCAATTCTTCATATAAGTGAGATCATGCAGTATTTATCTTTCTATTGTTCATTTCATTTAGCATAATGTCTTCCAGGTCCAGCGATACTGTTGCAAGTGGTAGGATTTCCTTCTTTTTTTAAGGCTGAATGACATCTCATTGTAGGTACATACCACATTTAAAAAATCCATTCCTCTATAATTGAACATTTTAGATTATTTCCATGTCTTGGCTATTATGAATAATGCTGCAGTGACCCAGGGAGTGCAGCTATCTCCTTAAGATTCAGATTTCAGTTCCATACAGATTTCTGATTTCAGTATATATCCAGAATTGGGATTGTTATATCAACTGGTAATTCTATTTCAAAAGTTTTCGGGAAAATAATCTTTGAATTGCTTTCCCTAGTAGCTGTACCAATTTACACTCCCGCCAACATTTCACAAAGGGTTTCTTTTCCTCCACACCCCCGCCAACACTTGTCTTTTTATTTCTTTAATAATTGTTATTCTAATATGTGTGAGGTGATCTCTCATTGCAGTTTTGATTTGCATTTCCCTATTGATTAGCAATGCTGAGCACCTTTTCATATTCTGTTGGGCCTTCATATATCTTCTTTGGAGAAATATCTGTTCAGTTCCTTTGCCCCTCTTTTAATCTGGCTATTTGGGTTCTTTGCTCTTGAGTTGTAGGAGTTTCTTACATAGTTTGGATAATTAACCCCTTATCAGATGTATGGTCTGCAAATGTTTTCTCCATTCCCTAGGTTGCCTTTTTATTTTGTTAATTATTTTCTTTGTTGTGCAGAGACTTTCTAGTTTGATGTAGTCCCTTGTTTATTTTTCATTCTGTTTCCTATGCTTTTTGTGTCATGTCTAAGAAATCATTCTCCAGTCCAAGGCCTGCAAGCT
The DNA here is from genome assembly GCF_023721935.1 of Panthera uncia. Classification (NCBI taxonomy): domain Eukaryota; kingdom Metazoa; phylum Chordata; class Mammalia; order Carnivora; family Felidae; genus Panthera; species Panthera uncia. The sequence continues at coordinate 132,903,630 of NW_026057582.1, forward strand.
CTTTCCCTATGTTTTCTTCCAGGAGTTTTACTGTTTCAAGTTTTACCTCCATTTTGTGTTGATTTTCATATGTGGTGAGACAAAAGGGTTCAGCTTCATTCTTTTGTATGTGAATATCTGATTTTCCTAACACAAGTTATTGAAGAGACTGTCCTTTGCCCACTGTGTACCTTTTGCATCCTTGTTGAATATCGGTTGACCGTATATGTGTGGGATTATTACTGGGGTCGCTATTTTCCTCCATTAGTGTCTATGTCTATTTTTAATGCCACTACCATACTGTTTTATTACTTTAGCTTTGTAATATGTTTTGAAATCAGAGTGTGATGCCTCCAGCTTTGTTCTTCTTGCACAAAATTTCTTTGGCTCTTTAGGGTTTTGTGGTTCAAAATAAATTTTAGGATTGTTTTTACCACTTCTATAAAAAGCACCATCAGGATTTCAGTGGGGATTGCATTGAATCTATAGATCACTTTGGGAAGTATGGAATGACTATAATCTTAAATTTGGTGAGACTTGTTTTGTGACCTACCATGAGGTAGGTGATCTATCTTAGAGAATGTTCAGTGTGCACCTCAGACACGTCTTATGAATCACTCCGGATCCTCTGAGCCACATTTGTCTCTGGGACCATTATCCACTTTTTCTAGGCTCACCGTTTTGATAATCAGTTGTCATACAATCAAATTCATGAGTGCGCAACCTAGAGATGCCTCGCCTACCACCCTCTCTGATGTTTCCTGCCCCAGTCCTCCAGGTTAGCTGGGACTGGGATGCTGCAGGAGAGGTGGGTGCCCAGGAATGCACAGCCTATAAATGCCTGGAATTAAACCCTGTGGCATGAACCTTTGCCCAGTGGGCGACAGGGGTCTACAGATAGATTCTTACTTCCTCCTTCACTTATCCCCTGGAACTGACCTGAGATGCAGGCATCATAGTTGAATTACAGGATTGTATGGGCATTATAGGATCTAGCACCCAGAAAACACTCTTGATACCGAGTGGTGCTGGTTTCATTAAGCTCCTTCATTTGGAATGTATCTTCTTGGCCTCACTTCACATTTTTGCAGCAGGTTTCACTCTCTGGGGAACTCAGTCTAAGATTAATAATTTATTTAACTAATAATTTATTTAACCATTTAACTGGGCTGCCCCTGGCCACATGTGGCCGTTCAATGCCTGAGGTCTTGCTAGCCTGGATTGAGATGTCTGTTGTGTGTAATAGACATTGGCTTTGGAGAACTTAGTATGAAAAAAAGTCATGTAAAATATCTCATTGATAGTTTTTTATATTGATTACATGTCGAAGTGAAAATCTTTTGTCTCTATTGGGCGAACAGGTTATTAAAATAAAGTATACCTGATTATTTTTATTTTTTTTGAAGGTAGACACTGGAATACTAAAAATTACAAACTGACTCACATTTTTGTTGGACAGCACTGAGCAAACATTTGATAAGACTTGGGCTTTTGCTATTTTTTGCTGTAACAACAAAAAAAAAATGTGTATGGAATAAATTCCCAGAAGTAAAATTTCTGAGTCAGCATTATCTAGGCTGAAATTTTTCTCCATAGGAGTAATACCATTTCTGACTCCCTTATTGTATGTTGGAGCCTGTTTACTCGCAGCTAATCAACAGAATGTGTTATCAACGTGCTGGATTTTGCTTGTCTAATTGGTAAAAAATGGTACCTCTTATTTGCTTTTTCCTTCTGTTTGGTTATCCTTTTTTGTGCATTTTTTTGTGTTTAGGGACCATTTCTGTGTCTTTTTCTGTGAACAATCTGTGCACCTCCTCTATCCATCATTTCACGGGGAAGAAGAGGCTTTTATCTTTGATACAAATTGTACATATTTCCCCTGTTTTGACATTTTTCTTTTGACTTTGTTTATGGTGTTTATATATACTTTCTGGGGTAGAATTTATCAGATTTTTAAAAATGACTTTTGGATTTTGGAAAGGTGAGACTGTCCATGACAAAGGGACTTTTCATGTTAGATTTTCATGAATACACAGTTTATCTGTATGGTTTAGAAAAAGGAATTACAGTGGGTTTTGTGGTTTTTTTAAGGACACACAGAAATCTCTCACTATCAGGTGGGAAATTAATAAGCAGTGCCCCATCCTGAGACAGGTAGTTTTCTTAGATTTCAAGAGCCACAGAGCTCTCAGCTGCCAGTAGATTCAAAGCCACTTGGGATTGGGGCAACTGAGCAGTGTGAACCATATTCTTTACATATCTGTGCTATTATTCAAACTAATAAATTTGTACCACGTCCATGCCAGAAGAGTTCGTCTTACCCAAATTTCTCCTTTTAAATTGTTCACAGACTTTTGGAGGTGAGACTTTCCTTAGTTTCCTTGCCTAGGGAGTAGAAAGAGGCACTCTCCAGATCAGGAGTCTAGAAACCTACTAGTAGCGACCCTCTTGTTGACATCTTGCTGATCACCTTAATATCCTTATGGAAGTATGAGCAGGAGCCACCCGAGGCCAGTCTTGGAATATTCATCTTGTTGAAACTGGGTGAAGCCAACTGCTGTCCAGGACAGGGATCCAGTCATTCTCACACATGTATTTACAGAATACAACATTAATCTTAGGAACCTTGAAAACACAAGAGAAAAGAAAGGAAGTCAGAAGAAGTGGACAGGTACACATTATCCCCATCTTTCATTATAGGGAGTAGGTAGATACAACCTAAAATAGGGGCGCCCGGGTGGCTCAGTCGGTTGAGCGTCCGACTTCGGCTCAGGTCATGATCTCGCTGTCTGTAAGTTGGAGCCCCGCGTCAGGCTCTGTGCTGCCAGCTCAGAGCCTGGAGCCTCCTTTGGATTCTGTCTCCCTCTCTCTCTGCCCCTCCCCCGCTTATGCTCTGTCTCTCTCTGTCAAAAATAAACATTAAGAAAAATTTTTTTTAATAAAAAAAGACCAACCTAAAATAAAAACGTTCTTTCAACTTATTTGTTTCTTTTTATAGGTTTACCATAGATGTTGATTTCCCAAATAATGGTTTTGTTGGTTTTGCAAATTTTTCAACTTCCTGTAATTATGTGTGTGTTATGGGACTCCATTATTCTTCAGTCACTTGGCTTTTTCACTAAATAGTGAAATTTTCTCCAAGTCCATTAACTAAGCATCTTAATTGGGTTGATCAAAACTTTCAGTCTTCATTGGTTTTTTTTTAATGTTTATTTATTTTTGAGAGAGAGAGAGAGAGAGAGAGAGAGAGAGAGAGAGAGACAGAATGCTAGTGGGGAACAGGCAGAGAGAGAGGGAGACAGAATCTGGAGCAGTCTCCAGGATCTGAGCTTTGAGCACAGAGCCCGACATGGGGCTCAAACCCATGAACCGCGAGATCATGACTTGAGCTGAATTCAGACTCTTAACTGTCTGAGCCACCCAGGTGCTTCTTCACTGAGTTTTCTTCACTTGACCTATCAGTTACTGACAGGGTAGCCTGGTTTTGACGATTCTCCTCATAGTTCCTTCAATATTCTCTATCGAATACATTTTGAAGTTAAATTGTTGGGTTCATACTAGTTTATATTTTAAATATCTTTTCTGTGAATTCAACCTTTGATATTTTGTATATTTTGTAACTGTCAGATTTTTTTTTTAAGTAGGTTTCGTGCCCAGCGCAGAGCCCAACATGGGGCTTGAACCCACAACCATGAGATCAAGACCTGAGACATGAGTTGGAATTGATCGACTGAGCCACACAGGTGCCCCCTTAAATTTTATTTATTTTTAAAGCAGGCTTTAGAGTCCAATGTGGGGCTTGAACTCATGACTCTGAGATCAAGACCTGAGCTGAGATCAAGAGTTGGACACTTAACCAGCTGAGTCACCCAGGTACCCCGAAACTCAGTTTTATTTCCATTAGTGCTGTTGCCTTAAATTCACCTTAAGCTGCTATTAATATAGGTCAATTTGCTTCCTATTGTTTAGTACTTCACTAATTCTTTTAAAAAATTTTTTAACATTTATTTATTATTGAGAGACAGAGAGAGACAGAGCATGAGTATGGGAGGGGTAGAGAGAGGGGGAGACACAGAATCCGAAGCAGGTTCCAGGCTCCGAGCTGTAAGCACAGGGTCCCACGCAGGGCTCGAACTCACAAACCGCAGATCATGACCTGAGCTAAAGTCGGACACTTAACCGACTGAGCCAACCAGGTGACCTTTCATTAATTCTTTCTAAAAAATGTTTACTGATTTTGGAATATGTGTCTGAAAATTTAGATGAATCTAATGAATACTAATATTTGTTGGCTGCCTGACTGAATAAAGCTTCCTTTTAAAAAAAACTTTTATTTTAATTTGTTAGGTAACAGCATAATATTAGCTTTGGGTATATAATAAAGTGATTCAACACCTCCATACATCACCCAGTGCTCATCACAAGTGTACTCCTTAATCCCCATAACCTGTTTCCCCCCACCCCCCCCCCCCCCCCCCCCCACCTCCTCTCTGGCAATGACCAATGTGTTCTCTGTAGTTAAGAGTCTGTTTCTTGGTTTTCCTTTCTCTTTCCCCCCCACCATGATAGTTTGTTCTGTTTTTTTTTTAATCCCATATAAAAGTGAAATCGTATGGTATTTTTCTTTCTCTGACTGACTTATTTCACTTAGCATAGTACTCTCTAGCTACATTCACATTGTTGCAGGATTTTCTTCTTTTTTATGGCCAAATAATATTCCATCATATATATATATATATATATATATATATATATATATATATGCCACATCTTCTTTATCCACTCGGATAAAGTGTCCATCCAGCCGATGGACACTTGGGCTGTTTCCACGATTTGGCTATTATCAATAGTGCTGCTATAAACATCAGGGTGCATGTGCCCCTTCAAATTAGTATTTTTGTATTCTTTGGGTAAATACCTAGTAGTGCAATTGCTGTATCATAGGTAGTTCTGTTTTTAACTTTCAGAGGAACCTCCACAGTGCTTTCCAGAGTGGCTACACCAGTTTGCTTCATCCTTTAACTTCACCTTTTCAGAATTTTTATGTTCTATTTCTTCTTTAAACAACATTTAACTACATAATTTTTTTTTTTTTTTACTTTTTCTCAATCTTTTTAAACTAGGGAGGGATTTTTTGTCATTTTATCAATTATAATGACTGATATATTTGGATGTATTTTTTTAACCATCTTATTTTGTGCTTTTCATTTGTCCCAACCCTTGAATGTTAATTTCCTTTTCCTTTCTGGATTTCAATTAGACTGATGGATATTTTCTCTCATGCCATGTTTTCTTTTTACTTGTTGGAAGTTATATACTTTCTTTATATTTTTAAAATTCTTTCCCTTAGAAATGTTGTGTGCATGCTATGTTAAAAACTGCTTTGGAGTCCCTGGGTGGCTCAGTCGGCTGAGCGTCTGACTTCGACTCAGGTCATGATCTCATGGTTGGTGGGTTCGAGCCCTGTGTCAGGCTCTGGTGCTCACAGCCGGGAGCCTGGAGCTGCTTTGGATTCTGTGTCTCCCTCTCTCTCTTCTCCTCCCCTGCTCGCACTCTGTCTCTCTCTCTTTCTCAAAAATAAATAAAAATTTTAAAAAAATTTTAAAGACTACTTCTATCCTCAAGTGTCCATTACGTCTTTTTTCCTTTTATTAACAGATCCCCTGCACAATTCTGATAGTTGTGTGTCCATACCATTATTAACATTTCTCAGTTTTCGTCTCTGCTAATTAAATTGGCCATGTGCCTGGGTAGCTCAGTTGGTTAAATGTCCAACTTTGACTCAGGTCATGATCTCACTTCAAGCCCCTCATTGGGCTTGCTGCTGTCAGGGTAGGGCCTGTTTTAGAAACTCTGTCCCCCCCCCCCCCGCTTCTCCTCCCCTCATGCAATCTCTCTCAAAAATGAATAAACATTGGGGCACCTGGGAGGCTCAGTCAGCTAAGCGTCCGACTTTGGCTCAGGTCATGATCTCACTGTTTGTGAGTTCGAGCCCCACGTCAGGCTCTCTGCTGTCAGCATGGAGTCTGCTTTGGATCTTCTGTTTCCCTCTCTCTCTGCCCCTCCCCAGCTAGCGCTTTCTCTCTCTCTCAAAAATAAATGAACATTAAAGAAAGAATTTGTCTCCTTTTTCTTTATTCATTGGTTTTGTTTCTTAAATTCCACGTATGAGTGAAATCATACAGTATTTGTCTTTCTCCATCTGATTTATTCACTTAGCATTATACCCTCTAGAGTCCATCCATGTTGGTGCAAATGTCAAGATCTCATTCTTCTTTATGGCCGAGTAATATTCCAGTAATATTCTATTATGTCTATATATCTATATATCTCCACACACATATATGTACACACCACACACACACACATATGTATGTACATATATATATATATATATATATATATATATATTTTCATTCATCTAAAGATGGACACTTAGGTTCTTGGGTTGCTTCCATATCTTAGCTATTGTCAACAATGCTACAGTAAACATAGGGGAGCATATATGTTTTCAATTTAGTGTTCTCATTTTCTTTGGGTAAATACCCAGTAGTGGGATTACTTGGTAATATAATAATTCTATTTTTTTTAATATTTGAAGAACCCTCAAAACCCTGTTGAGGGAAAACCCTATTTTCCATAGAGGCTGCACTAGTTTTCATTCACACCAACAACATGTGAGGGTTCCTTTTTCTTCACATCCTTGCCAACCCATGTTATTTCTTGTCTTTTGATTCTAGCCATTCTGTGAGGTGATACATGTGCATGATTCTTGATTTACGTTTCCACGATGATTAGTGGTGTTGAACATCTTTTTTGTGTGTCGGCTGGCCATCTATATGTCTTCTTTCCAAAAATGCCTCTTTAGGTCCTCTTGCCATTGTTTAATCATGTTGTTAATTATAATTAGTCACTTTAGGGGCGCCTGGGTGGCGCAGTCGGTTAAGCGTCCGACTTCAGCCAGGTCACGATCTCGCGGTCCGTGAGTTCGAGCCCCGCGTCAGGCTCTGGGCTGATGGCTCGGAGCCTGGAGCCTGTTTCCGATTCTGTGTCTCCCTCTCTCTCTGCCCCTCCCCCGTTCATGCTCTGTCTCTCTCTGTCCCAAAAATAAATAAAAAAAAAACGTTGAAAAAAAAAATTATAATTAGTCACTTTAACATTCAGTGTTAAGTGGTATTTAGTGTATTCACAATGTTAGGCAACTGCCATGTTTTTTAGTTTCAATTTATTTTTAATCTTTATAGAAACACCCTACACCTCTAAAGTAATTACACTCCATTTTTCCCTTCCCTCCAATTCTAATCTGTGTGTCCATGGACTCATCTATCCTGAATATATCATAAAAAAGGAATCATACAATATGCGATCTTTTGTGTCTGACTTCTTTCACTTCACATAATGTTTGTGAGGTCTCATCCAAGTTGTAGCTCTTATCACTACTTCCTTCCTTTTCATGGCTGAATACTATTCCATTGTACGAATGTGCCACATTTTCTTATCCATTCACCTGTTGATGGACATTTGTTTCTACCTTCTGCCTGTTATGAACAATAATGCCACGTGCATTCATCTACAAGTTTTTTGATGGCAAGTTACCCTCTTCTCTCTTGTTTCAAACATTTTCTAATTGGTTCTTATACATTTTTCTTCTAGATGAGCTTTAGAAGAACTTGCTAAGTTTCAAAGAATCATGCAGGAATGTTAGGACTGGAATTTGAATTGTGTTAAACCTGTATTTGGGAGGAGATTGATGTTTAAAATTTTTTGTTTTCCCTCCTAAGCAATTATTTGTGTTCTATTTACTTCTTTTTAGTTTCATGATAAAGCTCAGTGCACTGTTTTAATCTAGGTGCATATTCATAGAAACATTCGTAGTTACACTTGTCTTGGGAAGGTGGCTATGCTTTGGGCTGGGAGAGTCTACCTGTTAACATCTGGAAAGCTGTTGACCTTGGTGATGCTGTGGGAAATGCATGATCAAACCATTACCTGTTGTACTTTGAAGGTCAGAAGGTGTCTGCCACATCAGGGAAAATATAGGAAAATGGTAGCTGTTGGCATGTGTTAGCTACTCTATTTAATATTGTCCCATGAAAGAGGCAAACTCAGAATGGAACCAGTGGGGAAGTAACCCCCTGGAGCACAGAACTTCCAGATAAGCTAACTGCTCTGCCAGAGCAGGAAGCCTTGCTAATCTTGCCCAGCAGGATTTCATCATTGCTATGAAATAGTGACTGATACATCCGCCCATTATCCCTTTCTGAAAGGAAGAGTTCAACCATCACGATCCTGTTTCTTCATCATAATTGCACTGGCAGCAAATAATTTTTTCTATTTTTATACATTCCTGGACATAAGAAACCACACTTGGACCTGATACGGAGGGCCACATTTCTCTCTCTGGCCCTTGAGTGAGGTGCATTCCCTGGATGAGGACTTGGGATGTCTCCTTAGGAAAGAGGTGATGTGTTCTATGGAAGAAAAGAAGGACGAGTATAGATGCTGAGAAATAAAAAGGGTAGGCTGCAGCTGAAGCTGTTAATTACTTGCCAGGTAACCATGATCTTCTTTGCTTCTTTCTTTTTTAAAAAAAAAATTTTTTGTTTTTAACATTTATTTATTTTTGAGAGACAGAGAGAGACAGAGCATGAACGGGGGAGGGTCAGAGAGAGGGAGACACAGAATCTGAAGCAGGCTCCAGGCTCTGAGCTGTCAGCACAGAGCCCGATGCGGGGCTCGAACTCACAGACCGCGAGATCATGACCTGAACTGAAGTCAGATGCTCAACTGACTGAGCCACCCAGGCACGCTCCTACTTACTTCTTTCTTATTGATAAAACTCTGGTTTTATTACAGGAAGCAATATGCTCAGCTAAAATACTATTTTTCCAGTCTCCTTTACAAGGAGTGGGTAATGAATGGCAAATGGAAATCATTGGTTAAGGCCTCAGGAAAAGCTTTCTAAAGGCAGCTGGTCTCGTGGGAGAGGCTGTCTTTTGACCCTCCTCTTTCCTTCTCCTGGAATGTTTCAGCAGGTTGGAAGATTGGCTTACTGTCTATTGCAACTCCCTGCGAGCATTGTCTTTCAACATTTCAGAGACCAGAAAGCTAAAAATGATTTTCCGCAGGGGCGCCTGGGTGGCTTAGTCAGTTAAGCATCTGACCTCAGCTCAGGTCATGACCTTGCAGTTTGTGAGTTCAAGCCCCACATCGGGCTCTGTGCTGACAGCTGGGAGCCTGGAGCCTGCTTCGCATTCTGTGTCTCCCTCATTCTCTGTCCCTCCTCTGCTCATGTTGTGTGTCTGTCTCTCTCTCAAAATAAATAAACATTTTAAAATATTTTAAGAAATGACTTTCTCCAGATTTCCTTGCAAGTAAGGTTCTGGACATGGTAAATGTTTGACCCCTCTGATGCATGCATGAAAGATCTGGAAGGCAGGAGTAAGCAGAATGCAGATGTGCTCGTTCTACTGTATATGCTGGCAAGCCTCACTGTGTGGGATCCAGTTAGCCGGGGAAGCATTAGCTGAGGACCCCATTTTCGGTCACTGAAGTCGTGGGTGCAGACTGAAGCAGAAACACCTTGGTTCCGAAAACACCAGCAGTGACTCCGACTCTCCAATCATCGTAGCTTTGTGGTTTAGGTGACTCCAGGGATTGGGTGGCTCTGACTGTGCAGTAGCCGTGTGGGTCTGGATCCAGCAAATGAAGGGGCAGCTCTCTCACCAGGCAACCAGCTTCTTGGTCGCAGTAGGGACAGCAGGACCCTCGGTGGCCTGGTTTTTTCATGTGACTTGGGAGTTTATTCCTGAAAGCTTAAACTGGAGGTTGTTTTTTCAGCCTTCTCTCTGATTCTATAAGCCCTTTAGAATGTGGGGACGCAGTCATTTTTGTGTGCAGTGGCTAAAGTAGATTCAATTCTCGGCAACTGGAAACTGATGAATGCAAATGTGACATGATGGGAAAAACTTGAACGGTTATCCTGAACCCTAAGGTCACTGTAGAGTCGGAAACTGTGGCCAAGGAAGGTGGAATAGAAAGGGAAAAGGTAACTGGGTGCCTATGGAACCACCACTTTAATTAGCCTTTTGCTGCCTACCTTGGAACATTCTTTTTTTAAAACAGGTAACAATCCTTCCTTAATTTAAGTTCTCAGTTTCTTGCAGGCAAATGACCTTCCTTTTGTACAAAAAGAATGTTATACAACATTCATTCTATTATTTATTTTTGTATTGATGCTATTTTTTAATGTTTATTTATTTTGAGAGAGAGAGAGAGAGAGAGAGAGAGAGCACAAGCAGGAGAGTGGCAGAGAGAGAGGGGGAGAGAGAATCTTAAGCAGGCTCCTCACTGTCAGTGCAGAGCCTGATGTGAGGCTTGAACTCCTGAACCGTGAGATCATGACCTGAGCCGAAACTAAGAGTCAGATGCTTAACCGATTTAGCCAGCCAGGCACCCCTCCATTGATTTAATTAATCCTATCTGTTTTCTACCACTTTCATAACTGATTATTAACAGAAAAAATTTCTAATCTTTATTGTTGTATCCATCTACATTACAGAGCTCTCCTACTCATATGAGTAATTTTACGGTGAGTTCTCTTGGGTTGTATTTCTTCTCCAATAAATCAGGATGTTGAAAGGGAAAGAGAAACCCCAAGATGGCTGTATAACAGGATATCTTTAACTTCTCATATAAATCTGGCTAAAACAAGTCTTTGACTTTTATGTAATTTCACATTTATTTTATTATGTGAAATATATCCAGAAGTTTTTGTGCTTATTTCATCAAAAAAGATTCCCATTGTTAGACACACTGAATATTTAAAAAAAATTTTTTTTACTGTTTGTATTTATTTATTTTTTTTAATGTTTTTATTTATTTTTGAGAGGAGCAGGGGAGGAGCAGAGAGAGAGACAGACACAGAGTCCGAAGCAGGCTCCAGGCTTTGAACTGTCAGCACAGAGCCTGATGGGGGGCTTGAACCCTAGAACCACGAGATCATGACCTGGGCTGAAGTCGATGCTTAACCGACTGAGCCACCCAGGCACCCCAAGACACACTGAATATTTATAAACTATTGCTTTTGGTTATAGCTGTCCTTCTACATCAGTAACCCAAACATATTCCCAAACTTCTCTTGCCGAATTACAGACGGTTCACCTTCCAAAGAATTAAGTGCATGTTTCAGCTCTTCAAAATAAGAGCAACACTGATGGTAAAGAAGCTTTTCGGGGCGCCTGGGTGGCTCAGTCGGTTAAGCGTCCGACTTCGGCTCAGGTCATGATCTCGCAGTCCGTGAGTTCGAGCCCTGCGTTGGGCTCTGTGCTGACCACTCAGAGCCTGGAGCCTGCTTCAGATCCTGTGTCTCCCTCTCTCTCTGACCCTCCCCCATTCATGCTCTGTCTCTCTCTGTCTCAAAAATAAATAAACACTAAAAAAAAAAATTAAAAAAAAAAAAGAAGCTTTTCATGATAAAATGACTGCTTTAAATGCACATTATCTTCCTTTGGATAAAATGTTGTGAACAGAAAGGCAGAAAAACTGCACATTGCCTATTGAGTCATATCCGGTCCTGTTCCCTTGAAACATCGCTGAAGTCTTTGAGCCCCAACTTGTTAATAAGGAAATTCACCTTGTCTAGCTCTAAAATTCTACTTCTCGTAAATACATATTGAATATATAATAAGTTTGCACCAAGGTATAAGGTAGTTTTTTTTCAAAATTTCTTAATGTTTGTTTATTTGTGAGAGAGAGACAGCGCACGAGTTGGGGAGGGGCAGAGAGAGGTAGTCACAGAATCAGAAGCAGACTCCAGGCTCTGAGCTGTCAGCACAGAGCCCCATGTGGGGCTCAAAGTCATGAACTGCGAGATCATGACCTGAGCTCAAGTCGGACGCTTAGCTGACTGAGCCACCCAGGCACCACGGCAGGGTTTTTTGGGAATAAAGGAAATACAAAAGCAAATTTCCCCAAAATATCTCCTGCCTCACCCCCCAAAACCCACTAAATTAGATCTCTTTCTTCAAGTTTAAGTTTGATTTTTTTTTCACTTTTGAAAGTTTTTGAAATTGAGATGCATCTTAGAATCAAAAGTATTTATAATATGGTAGTTCTTTTTCCCAGCCCTCCCCTACAGCTGCCACCACCACCACCACAACCAAAAATAAATGAAAGAAAGAAAGAAAGAAAGAAAGAAAGAAAGAAAGAAAGAAAAAAAGAAAGAAAGAAAGAAAGAAAGAAGAAAACAGCTCTTGCTGCACCAGTGATTCCAAGAATCTAGGAACAAATCAAACAAAAAAAAACCGGGGCCAGTTTCCCGCATGAATCTAAACTGATATGTACACATAGCTGTGTGTGGGGCCAGGGACACACAAGTGTCGATGTCACTTGATTCACATTTGGAATGTAGGTGAAGAAAGATGACTGCCAGGAGGAATTTGTTGGACGGAGATGCCTGTAGACAGGGTCAGGAGAAAGATGGGTAAGCTGTGAACCGTACGGGGGGCTCCAGATGAAGAACTATGACACGGCGTCTGGGAGATGAGCTCTTGGCCCACCTTTAGGAAGATCACATCACCGCTGTGCTGGGCCCGTTGCCACCACGTTGGTGATGATCTCAGGAACTGTGGCAAAGTGCCAGGAGGGGCTCTAGGGGCCGGAAAACATGCTAACCACCACTGGAAGCCCCATGGATGTGGAGGGCCTCTGATAGAATCACAGCAGCATCCAATAAAGCACATTTATTTGTGTGATGAGACGCCCGGGAACCATCATCATTGGGGCGGCTGTGAGTGAGGCCCTACAGAGAAGTGGATGTTGTGAGCAAATGAAATTTGGGTGTTAATGTTAATGTGATCTCATCCAAACCCACAGGCTAGGGAAATGTTTTGGAGGAAATATAGAAATACATACACAAATACACACACACACACGTATGTATGTATGTACATATATGTATATGTATGTGTGTGTGTGTGTGTGTGTATAAAATATCTATACGGATGTATAGAAGTGTATATGGAAAAACAAAACCATCCCCATCAACCACACATAAATTAGGAAAGAAAACAGTATTTAATTTGGGACTTCCTTATAAGTCCTAATTTGTCTTAAATAAGTCCTAATGAGTCCTAAAGATTTGTTTCCACTCAGGATGCCTGGAGCTGAGTTTGAGTACAAATCCAGTGAATGCTAATCACGCGACATAACAAAAATTGTATAAATTGGATGGAGGGAGGGAGGGGTCCTGTGAAGGTGGTGCCAGGAGGGCAAGAATGGATGAGGGCATGAAAGAGGAATTTGAGAAACAAAGAGACAGAATATTCAGTTTTAAGTCACTTGGGACATAAGGTGTTTGCTCCTCTTTCAATGTCCAAATTTGTCATCCAACAACCAACATCCAATAATATCTGTCACAGAAGTTGCTGTTTTGTAGAAATCAAAAAAGGAGTTGAATTTCCTTTGATGCCAAAATGTAAATTAAAATAGAAAACAGAGGTGTGAACAATAATTCAGAAGAATCAGAAAGTTAGGGCCAGAGGTAACCGTGAGAAGGCAAGGCCCTGGTAGCCACAAACATTTTTGAAAGGGCACTGAGCACTTACAAGGCAAGAAGATGAGCCCATCTTACCTGGGTCTTAAGAGAGCAAAGAGACATTTAGAGACAGAAATAGATGTGGGTGTAGGTGTAGGTAGGGTGACCATGTGACCTGGTTTTCCCAGCTCAGTACCACTTTATCTCCATTGCCTTCAGGTCTCATCAACTTTTGCATTTGCCCATTTTCTAATCGAGCATCCTGATTAACAGTTCTATCAAAATAATGCAAGCTGGGTTTAACAGGTGTTTCACTTTGAAGTTCCAGCTTCTCTTACAATCTGGCAACATGTAAGACACATATGCTAATGGCTAAACCTACATGCTACCCCCAACCTTTTCCAGATGTAACAAACGTAACGTTTGTCTCTCAAATGACTGCAAGCAAGTCAACTGATGATAAAATGAAGTGCGCTTGAACATGAATGTTTGGGAACAGCTAATGCCATTGGTCTTAGGAGGAGGTAAGAGAAAGATTCTGTGCTACTGTCTGTCCCTGGCTGACCCCACGGTCTGGGCCACAGTCTGCAAGATGCATAAAGTCTCTGAACTCACGTTGGCAAGGTCAATGGCAAGGGAGGGAGGCTGCAAGTTAAGAGTGTGCCAAATGTGTAGACGGAGACACAGAGCTGTCCCATTATAAATTATACAGTGTGCAGAAAGGGTGTTCTTGCTTTAGTGGCTTTGCTATTTATTGTATGGTGTCCAACTACAGACATTACTTCATTTCAGTTTTTGGTAATTTTTTTTTTTTTCTTCAGATTAAGCCCTGTAGGCAGCAATAAGTTGACAGTGAAAATCAAAAGATAAGGGTCTGCTGAAGAAGTATCCCCATCAGTGTCAAAAGTTATCATCTGCTGTTCAGGAAAAACTCGTCGTGATTTTCCTTGACCCTCACTCGTAACACCTCTCACACCAGATGTGTGGGTTTTTCCCACACTGATTGGTTCTCCAACACCAGTTGAGTATCCTGTAATCCTGGTAACACCATCTGCCTGGAGATAGCATCAGACCTCACAAGTTAAGGACTCAGTCTCACAAGATGGCCCCACTTGAGATTCAGTTACAAGCCCCCGTTTGTCACTCATAGTGATCAACCAGCTGCAAGTCAGAGTTCTCAGGACCCCTACCTTAAGTTAAATAATTTGCTAAAATGGCTCACAGAAGTCAGGGAAACCCTCACTTACATTGATCAGTTTATTATGAAGGACATAATAAAGGACACGGATGAACAGCCAGATGAAGAGATAAGTAGAGCAAGGCTCAGAAGGGTCCCATGTGTAGGAACTTGTGTCCCCATGGAGTTGGGCTGTGCTACTCTCCAGGCATTTAGATGTGTTCACCAACCCAGGAGCTCTCCAAACCCCATAATTTTGGGATTTTTATAGAGTCTTAATCCTGTGATCATGATTGATTTTTAACTCATTTTCCAGCCCATCTCCCCTCTGGAGAATGAGAAGTTGCCCTGGAAATTCCATGATTCTTACCATGGCTTGGTATTTCTGGTGACCAGGCCCTATCAAGGAGCCCCATCAAGAGTCACCTCATTAGAACAAAGAATGCTCCTATCACTCGGGAAACTACAAAGGTTTTATGAGCTCTGTGTCAGGAACCGGGAACACAGATGACAAATTAGCATGAACAGGGGTCAGAGACCCATATACTCTGTTATTTCAGAGTTATTTAAAGAACATTGTGCCTGAGGACAAGTTCATGCGTGCAGTTATGCAGAAAGTATATTTACATATCCCTGTGAAACATGACTTGTCATCTAGATCAAATGAAAATAATACAATTGAGATCACTTAGACACTTCTAAAATAATTTTTCTTGCACTTATTCCAAGTTTCCTTGTGCCTATAAAAAAGTAAAGCAACAGCTGTTCATGTCCCAGTACAATTAGAAAAACAAGCACTTTGCAAGCATGAGATGCTTCAAGTAGAAAATTAGGTTGATTCCATAAGTGCTGCAATTTTTTCACCCAGTTTATGAAATTCTAGCAAAGCTTTCTGAAGCTCATCCTGTCACAAAAGTGAAACACTTCTGAAATTATTGTAAATGTGTTGCAAATTCAATGATAAAAACTCAACATTAAAGGAAAAGTTGTTTGATTGGGGGATGATAATACAAATACAAGTTTTGGTGGAGGACAGCATCATGAAAAAATAGTGTTCTAAATTAAGAAACCCATGGAACAGAAGTACTCTTGAATTGGTTGCAGTGAAAATAGTCCATAATTGCTTCTAGATAAGCAGTGATACTCTCTCAATCAGAAAGAAGCAGGAGTTGACAAAATTTATAAATATTTTTACATACATTCAGGGTTAACAAGCCACATAATTTTGAGGATAAGGCTGATGTTGAATTATTTTTTTCTTAATTATTTTCACCACAAAAAAGAAATGATAATTATGGGATGTGAGAGAGGTACTAGCTACTGCCTCAGTGGTAATCATATTGAATATAGAACTGCATTACATCAACACATTGTATACCTTAAATATATTTTAGGGGTGCCTGGGTGGCTCAATTGGTTAAGTGTCTGACTAGGTTTTGGCTCAGGTCACGATCTCATGGTTCGCGCGTTCGAGCCCCGAGGGCTGACAGCGCAGAACCTGCTTGGGATTCTCTCTCTCTCTCCCTCTCTGTCTGCCCCTCCCCTGCTAGCACTCTCTCTCTCTCAAAATAAATAAACACTTAATAAAATAAAATAAAATCTATTTTAGCACGGAGATCATGCTTTCAGTCTTTGATGCTGATTATGTCATATTTTAGAAATGTTTGAATCTTGGAAGATTTTTTTTTAAGTTTATTTAATTATTTTTTTAGAGACAGAGAGAGCAAGGGGAGGGGGGGGAGAGAGAGAGAGAGAGAGAGAGAGAGAGAGAGAGAGAGAATGAACCTAAGAAGGCTCTGCACACTCAGTGCACTCATAGACCGTGAGGTCATGACCTGAGCCAAAACCAAGAGTCTGATGCTTAACCAACTGAGCCACCCAGGCGCTCTTTGGAATTTTTTTTTTAATTAAATGAGGTGATCTAAAATAGTATGAAGCATTTTTGTAAATCAGTTTCTTAATTTTGTTTCTATTACTTACAAAAACTTACAACTTGCTCATCAGGTCTACTTCAGGTTGTCATGTTGCCCCCGCCCGTCCAAAGCTCTTACACCGTGAATTGTGCCCAGTCCTGACCAGTTTGCAATCTTGCAGACCTGCCCTAAAAGTATCCAGCTCAGGGGCACTGGGGTGGCTCAGTAGGTTAAGCGTCTGATTCCCGGTTTCAGCTCAGGTCTTGATCTCGCGGTTTTGTGAGTTCGAGCCCGACGTCAGGCTCTGTGCTGGCAGTGTGGAGCTTGCTTGCAATTCTCTCTCTCTCTCTCTCTCTCTCTCTCTTTCTCTGCCCCTCCCCTACTTGCACTGTCTTTGTCTATCTCAAATAAGTAAAAATAAATTAAATAAATAAGTAAATATACAAATAAATAAATAAAAGTATCCAGCTCAGACCCAAAAGCCTGATAAAGATCCTTCTCCAATTTCCCCACTCAGAGACACCACTAAGACTCTGTGGGCGGTGGTATTCTCCCTCACTGCAGAAGGTGTAATAAACTCACCTTTGCAATTTTAAATTGATTGATCAGTTTAAACCAAACGGGCCCTGATTTTTTTGGTACTTTGTCTCTCTTCACCTATTCTGGTATCATCAGTTTGACCCACGTTTTGATTTCTCTTGTGAAAACTGTTTTCTCTGAAAATTACTCTCACTCCTTTTCCTGCCGTTTTGCAGGATCAACTGTAATGTTAACAGTTTTATTCCATTTTGCTGTTTCCAGGGCAGGTAAAGGGTTTTGTTTACAGGAACAGGCTTACGATCTACCAGCAGCTGAGGTAGGGGAAGCGCAGAACTATTTGGCCTTTATTCACCTTTTTTTTTTTTCCTCCTTACTGCTCTCTCCTTTCCACTTAGATTGAGAGAAACTGTCAACAGTCTACAAGAAAAGGAGAATCACTGGGAGGGCTTATTAAAACACATATTCCCGGGCCCTTTCCCAAGGTTCAGACAGCAGTGTTTCTAGGATAAAGCCAACGAATTTGCATTTCTAGCCAAACTCCCAGGTAACGCTGATGCTGCAGGCCTGGGGACCACACCTTGAGTACCACCGCATCTAACACATCTCCAAGTAAGTAAAGCAGCAGATATTATCTGGTTCTTCTTCCTCTGAAATAAAACAATACTTAAGCAGTAGATACTGCAACATGGTTCACAACAGCCAAGACCCAGAAACAACCTAAGCGTCCATCAGTGGATGAATGGATAAAGGAAATGTGGTATATGTATACAATGGAATATTATTCAGCCACCAGAAAGGATAGCCTGTCATTTGCACCAATGCGGATGGACCTGGAGAGCCTTGTGCTAAGTGAGATAAGTCAGAAATAGAAAGACAGATACTATGTGATGTCGCTTACACATGGAATCTAGAAAAGCCAAATTCATGAAAACAGAAATGGAGTGGTGGTTATCTGAACTTTATATCCTATCATCAGGGTGCCCAGGAGTGCCTAGGTGCTGTTCTAAAGACGATGATAAGAATGATTTTTTGGGGGGGTCCCTGGGTGTCTCAGTCAGTTGAGCGTCTGACTTCGGCCCAGGTTATGATCTCATAGTTTGTGAGTTCCAGCCCCACATCGGGCTCTCTGCTGTCAATGTACAGCCCGCCTTGGATCCTCTGTCCCCCTCTCTCTTTCTGCCCCCCTCCCCCACTCGCACATGCTCCTTCTTTTCCTCTTCCTCCCTCCTCTCTCTGTCTCTCTCTCTCAAAAATAAATATCTAAAGAATGATCTTTCTTGGAGTTGCATAGTGGTGTTGTACTGTGATGTCAGGCCTGAGATTAAGACTTGATACTGCCATCTGGTAAAAATGGGAAGGAAGGTCCCAAGTGGTCTAACAGCAAATTCTCCCCACCCCCAACTCTGTTCCCACAGATAAGGTCTTCCAGCCAACAACCTTCCCTATCCAAGGTACCAGGCACAGTGCCTGCTTATTCTTTTTTTTTTTTTTTTTTTACATTTATTTATTTTTGAGAGACATAGAGAGACAGAGCACAAGTGGGTGAGGGACAGAGAGAGAGGGAGACACAGAATCCGAAGCAGGCTCCAGGCTCCTAGCTGTCAGCACAGAGCCTGATGCGGGGCTCGAACCCACGAACCGTGAGATCATGACCTGGGCTGAAGTCAGACGATGCTTAGCCAACTGAGCCCCCTAGGCAGCCCATAGTCTTGAGCATGGGCTTTTGTTTCCTACTATCCCATAGAATTACTCAAACAAGCCAATCCCATACTCCTACAGGATCCAAGAGACAACTCATCCTCTTTATTCTACAAAGCCTCCCTCTCTCCGCTCTTGGTTGTTCAAGCCGCTCCCCAGAGCAACCCCTGCGTGGCCCTGCATGGCCTGTGGTGTCTTACTCTCCAGGGCTGTGAGCACATACAATTAAAGAACCACTCCCAATCTCCTCTGTACCGTGTCAGATGTCATGTGTCCAGCCATCTCCACAACCCCGGAGCAGAAACCACCCCCACCCCCTTACCAGGATAAAGAGGAGGCAACTAAAACATGGATTTCTCATAGCAGATAAGGTTTCCTTAGAGGGGAAACGAGGCTGAGTCTGGGGTTCTGAAGTGAAATCAAACCCAAAGGTACCACACCACACTGGTATCTAATTATACCCAGCCAGCTCCAAACCCAATACTGAAATAGACAGTAGTCTTGAACCTAAATACCACAATTTCAATCACTTGAAATCCATGCCCCACGTTAATTGCAATTCTAAAAACGATCCCAAAGATAACAACAGGCTTTCAAACCAGGCAAGAAAGCAAAATCTTCTGGTGCAACACAGGCTTCTGCAGCTCATCCGCGTGAGATTGTCTTTAAGGAGGGACCCTCTGGGCTCAGCACGCCCCTCTGCCCACCTTACCCTTTCCTCCTGTCCACCACACGCCCTCTGCACCCACATACACATACTCGGTCCCTGTGGCACATTTGAGGAGTGAGCAGACCTCCCAGTGTGGGAAGTAAGCCACAAGAGGTCTTGATTTCAATTATCCTTGCCACAAATTCTCTCTGCCATGGTGGGTAAGTGACTGAGAGCAAGGCTGTCTTGCACAAACACAGAGGATGCACAGCTTCGTGAAGCAGGTTCCCATGCTCTCCCACAATTGGCCTCCCGGGTGTCCCCCTCTCCCTTTCGGTGCCCGAGATGATTAAGGACAGGGGACGAGAACTAATTGATGTAAATATGCTTTCTCCGTGTCAGAGGTGCTTGAGAATGAACTAAAAAGCAACGTGACTTCTGGCCTCAGATGTGCTTTCTGGAGATTTCAATGCACTCACCGAACATGGACTACGGCATCCAGCAGCAGTAAGACACCAGCAGGTTCTCTCCCTCCGCCCACTGCTGTGCTGCCTGTGGCCCAGCGAGGCCGGGAGCTCACTGTTTTCTCACAGACCTCCAGCAATCGCCCAAGGGCATGAAACCTCTCTGCAGGGTAAGCCTCTGAAGAGCTGAGATAAAATCATTGAAACTGTTCTTGCCCTGGGGCACCTGGGTGGCTCCGTGGGTTAAGTGCCTGACTTTGGCTCAGGTCTTCATCTCAGGATTCGTCAGTAGGAGCCCTGTGTCAGGCTCTGACAGTTCAGGGCCTGGAGCCCTGTTCAGATTCTGTGTCTCCCTCTCTCTCTGCCCCTCCTCCGCTCATGCTCTGTCTTTGTCTCTGTCTCTCTCTTAAAGATAAAGAGAAGAAAGAAAGAAAGAAAGAAAAGAAGAAAGAAACTGTTCTTGCCCTGAAATGTGGGAAGATCGCCCCAGGGCTAAGCCCCAGTTGTCTCTACTAAAATTCATTTTGCTGACACAGCAGTCCTATGTGAACAAGATAAAGTGTTCACCTCCACTAGCGATAGACAAGGAGGAGTCAGTTATAAGACAGGGGGACAGTGCTGTGATAGCCAAGGACAGTGTGCTGCGGACCCCTTCGGAGAATACTTTGTCCAGGTCTTGGAGCTTTAAAACCTGGAGGTGGAGCCCCCCCACGTCAGTGACATACTACCACCTGCAACTCCTTCCAAAATGGAAATCATCACTCCCCAAATCTGTTCCTCATCTTGTGTTTGGAGAAAATTAAGGGTACCCACTAGTAGAATGAAAAGTAATAGGATGTAAACCTTAAGGACCATAAATAAGAGAAAAACTAAAACAAAGGGAACTTGAATATTTAGAAAGTCAGTAAGTAGAAAAAGGATGAAACGTAAGAACTCGGTGGGGCGGGGAGGGGGGAGTACATAAAAGACAGCAAGAATAATACCCAACACACCAATGATGACAACAGAGTTTAAAAAACAAATTCTCAGGGCGCCTGGGTGGTGCAGTTGGTTAAGCCGCCGACTCTTGATTTCGGTTCGGGTCATGATCTGACAGTTCGTGGGTTCGAGCCCTGTGTCAGGCTCTGTGCTGATAGCACGGAGCCTGTTTGGGATTCTCTCTCTCCTGTCCCTCCCCTGCTCAAGCTCTCTCTCTCTTTTGAAATAAATAAATTAAATTAAATAAATAAGTAAAAACAAATTCCCTTAGATTGAGTAAAAATAAAATCCTACCATAAGCTGTTCATAGAAATATACATAAAGTAATTTGATGCCAAGTTTGATGCAAAATTAGCTGACCAAAATACTCCAAACTAATATAAACAAATCTTAAATGTGAGCAATGCATCATTAAGCGAGGTAAAATTCAAGCAAAGCAGGTGCAAAAAGAAAAGAGAAACATTTTCAATTCATCAGAGGTACATTTAACCAAGATCTCAAAACCACAATGAACCCCGAAGCATCGAACAACCTTTCATCAAAACGTGTAAAGCAAAACTGTTAGAAATACAGGCATTCTACAAAGCTGTAATTAAGGTGGGAACATTTGAAACATCTTTCTCTAAATCTGACAGATCAAATAAACAAAATTAAAGAAGTTTGAAGATATACATAATTTAGACCCAATTACTATGAACTGAAAGCTTATTTAAAATTAATTTGTCCTCAAAAACAAAAACAAAAAAAACAATCCAAAAGTGAGCAAGGCACTTGAAAAGACATTCTTCCAAAGAATATATACAAATAGCCAAAGAGTCTGAAAAAATGCTGAACACACTAGCCATTTGAGAAATGTAAATCAAAACTTTGAGATACCATTTCACACCCACTAGAATAGCTGTAATAAAAATAATCAGTGAATAATGTGTTGCTGTGGAGGTGGAGAAACCAGAACGCCCCCACCTTGTTAGTAGGAGTGTAAAATGGGGCAACCACAATGCACAGCAACTTAGCAGTTCCTCCAAAAGTTAAACATAGAATGACCACATGATCCAGAACCCTACCCCTGGGTATGTCCCCCAAAGAATTGAAAGCAGGGACTCTCACAGATATCTGTTTCCCCTTGTTCCTTGCAGCATGGTTCACAATAGCTTAAGTAGAAATAATCCAAGTGACCATTGACAGACGAGTAGATAAAGAAAACGATTCTACTTATATAAAATATCTAGCAGAGGCAAAATCATAGCAAGAGAAAGTTCATGAGATATGACCAAGGGGTGGGGGGGGGGAGGGAAGAAGCAGCAATGGGGAGTTACTGCTAACGGATACAGAGTTTCTGTCTGGGGTGCTGAAAAGGCTTGGAAAATAGTGATGGTTGTACAATATTGTCCATGTACTTAATGCCACTGACTTGTCCAATTAGCATGGAAAACTTTATACTATATATTTTATCACAGGAAGAAACATTTTTTAAATAGGCTCCACCTCTAGCATGGAGCCCAGTTCAGGACTCGAAGTCACGACTCTGAGATCAACACCTGAGCTGAGATGGAGAGTTCGACGCTTAACCAACTGAGCCACTCAGGTGCCCAAGAAATATTTTTTTTTTTCATTTTTTTCCATTTTACTTATTTTAGAGAGAGTGAGAGCATGAGTCGGGGAGAGGGTCAGAGAGAAAGCGGTGGGGAGGGAGAGAATCTGAAGCAACCTCCACCCTAGTGAGGAGCCTGACGCAGGGCTCGATTCCACAAGCCTGGGATCACGACCTAAGGCGAAATCAAGAGTGAGACACTCAACTGACTGAGCCACTCAAGCGCCTCCCAAGCAATATTTTTTAAAAAGTAAATTAGTCCTTTTGCAAGAGATCGGTTATTTTCTGAGAAAAGGATTAGAGGTAAAGAGTAAAGAACAAAAAAATGGAATGGCTTGATTTTAACATTAACTCAAAATTTGCCATCATGTGCCATAAATTAACTTTCCCCGGATCAAGAGCTCCATTTTTCTTCATTCACTCATTCATTTGTTCATTCTTGGACCACAACAACTTATAAGCATTTCATATGTTCCAGATCCTAGACCTTTCACACTTAATTATTGGACTTACTAATAAAGGCAAAATAAACAAACAAACAAATAAATAAAACATCCATCAATAAAAATACTATTTGAATGTATGTCAATTCTTCGGAGGTCCCTAGGTGCTATAGCTTACTAAATTCTTAAGCCCCTGGGAATTCCCATGAAGGACAAGGAAATGAGCTTTCATTTCATGCCAACCACAGCAATGAACGCTTTACCAGAATCTTCACAACCTTTTACTCTTAGGAATCATCGCCTTTTCTTACAGGTGAAGAATTACACACAGAGGAGTCAAATGAGTTGCCCAAGGTCCCCTGCTCAGTGAGCAAGTTTTAGAGTCAGGGTGAATCCAACCTTCATGGACTCCCAAGTCAGGCTTTTCCAACCACATCACACTGCTACCCTTGGCCGAAAGGAAAATCAAAGAGACAAAATTTGTTAGATGTGATTATAGATGATAATAGGAATAGTAATCACATTAAGATAAAGAGAGGGAGGACGAGGGGGAGGATGAGGGGGAGGAGGAGGATGAGGACAAGGAAGGTCGCACCTTGCACCTAGCACATCACTACTGCACATCCATGCATCATCTCATTCCATCCTCAGAACAACCCTTTGAGATAGAACAACTATTATCTTCATTCTGTAGGTGGGAAAATAGAGACTTATGAAATTCAAATAACTTCCCAAAGTCTCACAGCTAAAAAGTAGGGGACCCAGAACAAAATATTCTCATCATACAAAAAAAAAAAAAAAAAAAAAAAAAAAAGTTGGCAATATTTAGAAATCCCTTAGACCTTAAAACAAACAGGACAGAATTAAGTTTTTCTTTGTTTTGTTTGTTCTCTTTTCTTCTCTCAGAGACCAGCAGCCCTAGGGTGGCCTTAGCACTGTTTTTCTGGGTCACCTGTCCCTAGATGGCCACTGTGTAGAGTGACCAATAGCCTGCATCACCTTCGGGTCTGTGAAGGCTTTGGGTAGCAAGACAAACTAGAAGGCAACTTTCGACTTTGTTCTTCTCCTCCAAGTACACTGTAGGAGCGCCAGAACCTTGACCCAGTGATGTGAGCTTAATAGTAACCATAGCTACATTTATGGAGGCTGCCACTGGGACTGGCCGAGACTGCAAGAGCCTTCCAGAATCTGTGCTCCATTTGTCTTCTTAGGTATATAGCTAGACCAACTTTTCCAGGCCCCTCACATCTCAACATGGCCATGTGATGAATTTTTGACGATGGAACAGCCACAGAAGTGATGTGTGGTTGAGACTGGTGAGCCTTCCTCATGCTTCCTCTTTTCCCGGCTGCCTTTTCGATCTGCAGGCTGAATTCAGAGGATGATGTGGCTCTAACAGATAATGGAGACAAATACTGGTGGGTGCCTGGAACCTTGAATGACCACAGGGTACTGAGCCCCTCCCCCACAAGTCACATTGGACCAGACATGAGAAATTCCCCCCTTTGATGTGTGGCATGACTGTATTTCTGGCTGGCCCATTCACTGTTATTCTAGCTTCCTCAACATTTCTGCTAATGTTGAAAATTATAATAATTCTTAGAACTGTTGACATTGATTACAGAGAAAAAGTCAACAAATGTAATTCTGGCACTTACCAGTTGTATGTTCTGTTCCAAAGTCATAAACTCTGGCTTCATTTTTCTCCTAGTGAAATGGGATCATTGGTGTGGATCTCCGAGGCTGCCTCATATCCAGGGAGTGGATTTATACCTGAGTATTAATGGAGGATATGACAGAAAATGTAATGGAGGTAGAGAGTAGGTGGGAGCCCAGTATAGGGAAGGTTCCAGAACATAGTTCAAATAGATCGCCTGCCTAGGGTTGGCTCTCCCTTCCACCAGTCTCATGGGATTATTAAGAGTTCCAGCCAGTTCAGTGATTACATAGTCCTTCTCTTTGGAGTATGACATTTGAGTCATTAGGCTTTTTCAAAAGTCATCTAACAAGTTATTTGAGAGACCAGAAGGGAACAATTCAGGTAAAAGTTTCGGGGCTCTCTGTGCAAGATTTTCTAGCTGAGACCTTGACATCAACCATACAGATCCTCCTTGCAGGCCTCATACTTCATGCTATGACGTGTGACTCTGAGATTTATTGTATCTTTTCTCCAGGTCCTTCCTGGCTTCCGTTGATAACATATGTAATTAGCTCTTTCTCTCCTCTATTAAACTCTGCATATTATCACCACCATTCTGTTTCAATCATTCACGAGAGGCCAACATTAATGAAACGAGGATCTGGGAGATCAGTCTTCATTAAACGAGAAGCAGAATAACTGAGAGAGTCAAGATGGAAAAATAAACTTCAGTGTGGGGAGGCTGATAAGAATCGATTGCCCAGACTTACAAGGCAGTTAGTATTTAATTAAAGGCACGCCATATTCTGCCATTTCAAATTCTTGTGGAAAATGTTTCCACTTCCATACACATCCCATCTCAAATTTTGACCACGATCCATCAGTTTCATTGTTTTGGAGTTGGGTGTCTGAATTTCTAAAATTGCATGAGAAGGGCTTCCATTTAATGTTGCAAAAATAGAAGTTGACTCAATATCTTTTTCTAATTCCACATCAATGGAATAGACGGTCCCCGTCCAAGCATTATTTGCCTCCATTTGAAGCTGCTATAGAAAGTTGTTTTTATCTGAGATGAATAGCTCTAGACTACAAACTTGTGCTGGGAAAAATGGGCTGTTCGTGCTTCTTCCCTAGTTTCAAAAATGTTTCCGTGTTGCATTGGTGACATGTGCAAATATAAAACATGTTAACCATCAAATCGGTTCCCATCGTACAGCTGCTAGCACTGCGAAAGTGACTACTTGCCAAGATATAAAGGATTAAAAAGGCCTTAACTCAGGGGGAAATGTCCAATTTGAATGCTTCTAGGTCTTGTCCCTTTTCACTTGTCTTGGCTTCAGACTTGAAGCATCATCAATGAGTGATGTGTTTAATTGGAAGAAAGGGATATTATACGGATGCACACAAATTAGCAGAAAAGGGCAGTTTAATTACAAAGGAGGCAGGATTCTTATCGAGAAATATTGATGACTGTGTCCTAAAAGTTTCCACCTCGTCTGACATGTATTGGAACCGAAGAGGAAATACAATGAATGTTCTACTGTGGGCTTAATTTGGAAAACAGAAAGGTAGTTCAAATGTATAATGTAACCTCTATTTAAGTGCTATTTCTGCTCATGAACTAAAGACATTTTATAATCATTTTCTCAATAATGTTCCTTCGAAGGCACCTTTACTAATCAGCTTAAGGAGAAGAAAAAGTCAAGATCAGTCCCCATGTGCTACTAACCAGCTCTGCAACCTTAGGAACGAAACTATAATCCACTGATCACCAAAAACAAGCCAAGTATTGTGCTAGCTGCCATCATTTCAGCAGACACGCATTCATTTTCCTTTTATGCCAGGCACTGGGGTAAGCCCTGGAAATGAGCAGGTAGGATAGACACAACCCTTTCTTTCAAGAGGCTCACAGTCTAGGGACAAACATAACATCAGTAGGGGGATCGGCGCTATACTGTAGATAGAGTGTAAGTTATGTGGGGGTTCCAAAGGACAGGGTTGTCACGCATCATCTCTTTGAACCCTCCTTAGTTGATTCCTAGCCCACTTTAGCAGACTAGGAAACTGAACGTATGGGAGTTACATAATGTTGGAGATAATCGCACACTTCCAAAGCTTAGGCTTCTTGTACCACACCAAGGAAGGGAAGCTTGAAACCTCATTTTCTACAAAAACTGGTGAGAATACCACCTTAGGCTGGGTAAAAAGGAAGAACATGAATACTTACTGAGCACTTACTAGCTTCCAGACACTGTTCTAAGCCCTTCCCATGTATTCAATTATTTAACCTTTCACTGCCTGTTAACTTAGGTGACGTACTTATCATTCTCACTTTCTTAATGAGGGAAAGGCAGGCAAAGTACCTTGCTTTAAATGACACAGATGATGAGAGATAGTAGTGAGAGGTTGGGAACCTGGGCAGTCTGGCTGAGCACCAAGGAGCTAGAAGAGGTTGCAGGGTTTTCCAGCAGGAATGCTTTGGGTGGGGGCAGGGAGACATGAGCCAGGTTCTTTCTGAAGCTAGGACCACTCGGGGCATTCAGTCCCGACTGCGTAAGGTGGGGAGAGGTCACAAACTCGCTAGTCAGAAGACTAAGGAACACCCTGGAGAGACAGCCTTCTAAGGAAAGAGCGAGTTAGAGGGACATCATTCGAAAGCAAGGCTGAGCATAAACTGCAAAACACCTGCATTCTTGGCTCTTAACTCCCGGCAGGGCTCTCCCTTTCATCCTGGAGAAGACTGGGTGTTATGGCGGGAATGGACCACCACGTGCCTGTTAGCCCAGGGAAGGGGAAGAGCCCACTGCCAAAGTGCGAGAGTTTGGAGAAGAACGGGTGGCCCACCGATCTTTCGATGCTGCGGAAAACGCACCCCGTGCCTCTGCTCTTCCGAGGGGCTGGACAGATGGCATCGTTGGAGCAACAGGGCTGCCATGTCCTCAAAGCCCAGCTACCGTGGGGTGATTTTCCCTTCTGCTTTTAAACAGCCGGTTCACACGCACTTCTTGTTAAGAAGCCATTTTTACCTTAACCAGGGCAACCACTTCATCTTGGTTTGCTCAGGATCTTGGTTAGCACAGAAAGTCCCATGTCCCAGGAAAGCCCTCAGGCATGGGCAAACCAGGACTTGACCGTATCTTACTTGGACTCCATGCCTACACACAGCTGGAGCCTCAGTATGTATGTTTCATCACCGTATGCCTCTCCACCAGGTGTGCAAACCTCCAAGTTTCTTGTCCCCGAGCCTCACTAGATGTGCCTCCCCCCTTCAGTCTCCCAGAGGCTCAATCCATGACACCCCACGTGTGCATGTGTGACGTATAATGCGCAAAGCTCCTTCTCTTAGGACTTTCCAAGAGACTACAGAATAGGCCGGGCAGGATTTAGAAATATCCTGACTATAGACGATAAGATGACGGTTCAGGCGGAGGTGACTTACTGAAGATGTCACAGCCAGGGTGTGGCAGTGGTGGTTGGTGACCTCCTTCAGAGCTTCCAGGTAGAATCTGAAACTGGCCCCCATTCTCAGAGGTCAGAAAGAGACCAACGAAAGAGGTAGGCCACTCCAGATCGGAAGGTGGCAGGTTCAACGAGCAAGGGAGCTTGCAGACAAGACTTGTCTTGGGTGGCCTCAAGAGGAGTAGATCCTCTACTTGCCCACCCAATCTAAAACATTTATGCAGAGACCCTAACTATGTTCAATCATGTACACAGTCCAGATGGTCTCAAGTCCACATCACTCTCTCAAGGCTAGATCCTTGGGCAGCTTCTGGGAGCAGGGAAGCCAAGCAAAGTGCACATTCCAAGGACAGGGGAGGAAGTGAGGAGCCTTTCATTGCTGAGGTCCAGCGCACGGGTCAACTGGCTGTCACATCCTCTCAATGACCTTCCCCAACAAGCAACATGAGCCCATCCCTTTTCAAGATCACGGGCTGAGAATCTGGCTCACATTCGAATCCCAGGACAGCCGTCTACAAGCAATGTGACTTTTCGCAAGTTATATAACCTTCCCATAATTCCGCTACTCATCTGAAATTTGAAACAGTAACCCAGGACTTATTGAACTCAATGAAATCATGTGGGTATATGATAAATGCTTAGAAAATGATAGCTTTTAGGGTTGTTTGTAATTGAATAATGTGTTGATTTTCATGGGTAGGAGGATCGTGTGACTTAAAGAAGGATTCCTTGTCAGAGGAAGAGGTTTTAACCTGCCCAACTGAGCTTGAATGGGTGAATTAGTCAGGAAAAATGTGCAATCCAGGACGGAGAATGACGGTACCATAGGGGAGAAAGATGGGCCCCTGTTCAGGGTAAGCTGGGAGATGGAAGGAGAAGAGAGGAAGCAAATTCGCAGCCCCAAGAGGAAAGCCATGTCCAGTGCTGCTCCCTGCATGGTGCCCCCTGCTGTTCTTACCCCCGTCACTGGTCGACCATTTAATTTACATCACACACTTCAAAGGAATCCATTCCCCACCCACAGGTGGACTTCTTGGAGTCACAGAGCACCCACAATTTTCTGCGTGGAATTCTTCTTACCCCCAGTGGCTCAACCAAAGCTTTATATTGCCAAAACCTTCATGTATAGTAACAAACCCAGTGTCAGTGAAGCTTAAACACTTTTGTTTACAACAAGGTGAGATGGTACAGGCTGGACAACTTGTAAGCAAGGCATGTTTGTATATCCCCATAATCCCATCATCCAGAACAGTGGCTAACACACACATTGCTACCTACACTTTTTCCCAGTAATTTTTCAGTTTGTCTCAACACATCTGTGGATGTATTTGCATGTATGTGTGAACACCTGTTTGTCTGAATAACTCTGTGCTTTACTCCCTCTGGTAATAGCATAACCACCTTTGCTTTGGAGAAGCAATGCTTCCCGACCCCCACAACACAGACGTGAGGGGCTCTGCTAGTCAAAGCACCTCAGCCCCCCAGCTTCCACAGTGATTGACGCACAGATGGTCATGGGACCCAGGCCAGCCCAGTCTGAATCTGTCCCCAGGAACAGAGTAAGTGCCTGTAAGGGGGAAAGTTTCTTTTTCCACCTAGATGGCTGAGATGGAATAATGTTTGCTCATGTTCAGTTTAAACCCTAATAATAAATTAAGCTGTTTCCAGGGTTAAAAAGATTTAAAGAAGAATTCAGAGGTGCCTGAGTGGCTCAGTCAGTTAAGCCTCCACTCCGGCTCAGGTCATGATCTCACGGTTTGTGGGTTCGAGCCCTGCATCAGGCTCTGTGCTGACAGCTCGGAGTCTGGAGCCTACTTCAGATTCTGTGTCTCCCTCTCTCTCTCTGCCCCTCCCCTGCTCTCGATCTGTCTCTCTCTGTCTCTCAAAAATAAGTAAACCTTAAAGAAATTATAAAAAAGAGAATTCAATGAAACAAAATTGTCTAATAAACAGAATACTCAAAAAATGTCCACAGCACTTACTAATAAGGTCGTGATAATACTATCATATTGTTAACGACTTTCACGTCATGTAAATTCTTCCTAAACATAATGTTTATGTTTCACGTTGGCCCTAATAAATAAATGCTGCTGGGCAGGCCTAAAACTTTTGCTTTATTAGATTCCAGAGACAATTGCATGTTGGTGTTTTCAAAGGTAATTTGCATATGCAATGTTCAAGATGTTTTGCAAGCTTTCTGATTGAATGATTCAGTAGAAATGATCAACTTACCCTCTCATAGTAAGCGTCGAAGATAAATACAATGATCTCTGTTTCCATCATTATTTGCCCTTACAACATACACCTATGTCACTCTGTGCCTGAAGCTTGCTCTGCAGGTGGTTTGTGGGAGTGAAACGTTTGCATCAGAAGAATTTTTTCTAAATCTCTAGTTTCTAGGATTGTAATTGGAGACAAACAATTTAAAAAAGTTAAGAAGATCTATACCAAGGACCCTGATTTTCTGATGTATTCTGATGTTCTCAAGCAAATATTAGGTTTCTAGGGTTTTGTTCCCCCACTTCTCTCCTTCGTGTTGTTGGTAATAGGATGTTAGCAGTTTTGTCTCAGGAGCATATCCAAACTTCTACACCCTGATGTATAGGCTGCCTCTTTTTCTTAACTGACATGCGGATAGCATTTCCACCTTTCAACAATGCCCAATGAGGGTCACGTTTGCTTAAAGAAATAAAATCTCCTAGAAGCAATGCCCTGGTCATATGCATCTGCTTGTTGGTTCTCAAAAAAGTTTGTGTATAGTTAAGAATCCCCATCACGTTTTTTTGAAATAAATTTTATATGGTTGCTATCAAGAATGTTGAGCCATAAATACCATCAGAGATGGTGAGTGGTGTTTTGAAATATTTTGGATCAGACAGGATGTAATATTTTCCTGAAAGTTGATTCTACGTAAGCTAGCAAAAAGATACATAACTGATCTTTGCTCCTTTGTTCCAGGGGGAGGTGTTTCTGGCTGGGATCGGGCAACCGACAGGATTATCAAAGAGACGTCTGTAGTCTCGGTCTGTGTAACGTCTGTATTGGTTTCCTAGGGTTGCCTTAACAAATCTCCACACACTTGTACCTTAAAACAATAGAAATTTCTTTCTCACAGTTCTTAAACTCAAAGGTCCAAAATCAAGGTGTCAGTAGGGCCACATTTTCTCTGAAAGCCCTCGGGTGGAATCCAATCTTGGCCTCTTGAAGCTTCTGGTGGCTCCAGACAATCCTTGGCCTGTGACTCTGTGCCTCTGATCTCCCTTTGGAGGGATGTTATTTTTAAAAGTAACACGGTAAAGCCTTGGTTTGTGAGCATAATTCATTCCAGAGACAGGCTTCTAATCCAAAGCACTTGTACATCAAAGCGAATTTCAAGAACCATTGGCCCAGTTATGATCATGTGACATTCGGCATCATGTACTACTTGGGTTACAAGACATCACTCGTTTATCAAGTTAAAATTTATTAGAAATGTTTGCTCACCTTGCAGAACACTCCAGGTTTTACTGTACTTGCAAACTGACCTAAACCAATGTAGTTGTCCATCAATGCTAGGTCCTTCTGGCAGTTATTGGTAATGTCCAGTGGTTGAACATAGGTGAGAGAACACAGGTTGAACAGAGGTCTCCTCTTCCACCTGTTCGCTACCTGGCTCTTATGTTACGATGCAAACAAGTCCCAGACCACATTCGGGTGCACACACATTCATTAGCTCCTTTACACAGAAACATGTGCCCATCTGTCCTGTAACCCCATGACTCCCTCGCTCCTGGCCGTGTCAGGCCCTCTAATGAGTACCTTGCAGGAAAGTCTCACTATGGCATATGCAACAATATTCTAGTGGCAGGATTCTGCTAGCTCTGTGGGCTAGAGTTTTCAGAACTGTTATTTGTATCCCGCTAGGGTATTCTGAAATAAACGGAGCGGACTGCAACCAGCAATTAACAAAATGAAATATAGTAGAATTGAATCAGATAGAAAATAATAGAATGCATTATATAAAGTGGGGGTAAGAAGTGCTTTGTCTGGAAACTTTTCCTTTTCTTTTTAAGGTTATGTATTTGTTTTGAGAGAGACAGCAAGGGCAAGTGGGGGAGGGGCAGAGTGAGAATTCTAAGCAGCCTCTATGCTGTCAGCACAGAACCCAATGTGGGGCTTGAACCCCAAGAACCGTGAGATAATGACCTGAACTGAAATCAAGAGTTGGACGTTTAATGGACTGAGCCACCCAAGAGCCCTGAAACTTTTCCTTTCAATGTGCATGTGTATGTATTAGGTCATAATGGAAAAAGTATTTACCACTGTGATCTAAAGAGAACAAGAAATTATGTCCTAAGGGAACGTAGGCACAGAATTTGACGGAGTCCTTTGGCCAGGGTACCACTTTAGTAGTTGTTGTCTGACTGGGACCCTAGTCTCATAACTCATACGTGGAAGGGAGGTTGTTTCTCTAGAATTATTTCTAGTAAGTCTACATAACTGAATATAGCTCATTTCACCAGTAAAAAAAGAAAAAAAAATCATTTCTAACATCATTCATGCTAATCAGCAAATGTTCTAAAGATAGTCGAAAGCTTGGAATAGCTTCCCCTGGAATGTGAGCTTCTGGTTAAATTCATTAAAATAAAAACTACCTCTGGAGTGTGTATCCTGAAAGAGTACCTCAACTGTTACTTACCCATCCCCATCGCTAAAGGATAAACAAAACAACAGTATATTCTGTACGCTGTCGTGTGAGTGTGTCCACATAAAACAGCCAGTATTAAAGTTATCCTTCTCTGTCAGTAAGGCTGATGGAAGGCTTGCAGAGAAAATAGTCATGTTAAAAAAGAACACTGTGATCTAATATACAGTGCAATATTGTATTATAATGGTTGATATTCAAAGTAAAACAAACCACAAGAAAGTCTCACCTGACACTGGAGTTAATGGACCTATAAACCAGAGCTAATCTAGGGAATTACAAGGATGTCATCCCAAATCTGAAAGTTCAGTCATATCTCAAGCCATGGTTTCAGGTGTTTCCTCTTTATATGGAACACTATCAAGTCCCTAAAGAGGATGAGTAGTTATCCATTACCTGAAACATAATACATGTCACAACAAATATGTCAAAGGCAGACACTGACTGCAGACTCTTACCTCCACACTCTGCTTTTCTCTTTCCGTGAGCCCACCGTTGGGAGCTCATGTCTCAAAGTACATGAGAAGGATGGCCCTGAATCCTTACACATGGTGTCCAAAGACCAAGCATGGGAGCCGGCTACATAATTTGCAGGGCCCAGTGAAAATGAAATGAAATAAAAATGGGGCCTCTTGCCCCCCAAAAGTGGGAAGAGCCTTTTTTTCCTTTCTTTTGTTATCTCTACCTCAACTTTGCCTAGTTTTCTGTTTGTTTGTTTTTTGGGTTCTTTCTTTTTGCCATTTAATTTTGTGTCCCCTTCGTCACGGGGACACCTAAGGAGTGAGCGCTGACCTTTGCAGGTGCCCAGGCCTCTCCCTGTGCCTCGGTGCACAGCTGCCGAGCTCATTCCTCCCTGATCCTGTCCCCAGGGCAGCAGGCAGCAGAGACCCACGTCAGGGAGGGGGTGAGGCTTCCAGCCTCTGGCGCATGCTCCATTATCCTATTGAGCTACACGCACATCACCCAAATTCAGTGATAAAATTATTAAGAATTCCCAGACAGCACCGGTGGACCGCTATCCCTAAGCACAGGCCTGCTGGAAGCAGAGACTTGCCGGACTCTACTCGCTGCACGCTCGTGACTCTGGCCTTGGTGGGTATCTGCCTCTGTCCAGGACTCTGGTTTCTGGGGGCTCTTTTCAGCGGTGATGGCTTTGAGAGACAACGTCCATGATTCTTTCTAACACCTTCCCCAGAGTCAGTGAGGAAAACAGGTCTGTCGTCATAGTAATACCAACAAGGGCTAAAATACCAGCACTCCCCTGTTTGACATGACTTCTCATGTTATAACTCAGACAGTCCAGGGCTCAGTGCCTAGAACTCTGGAGGTGAGGCTCCGATTTACTCCTACACATGTTAGGTTGAGCACTGGACATTCTCAATACGTAACTGCTTTTGTTTTCCTCAAACCAAGCGGCAAATTTACGGAGAAAATCAGAGTTCAACCCAGCGTACCCCTTTCTTCCCCTTCCAGACATCATTCTCTTCCTCTTACAAACTTTTCTCAGATTCCTCCCCAGTCCTTCGCACAAGATGTCATTGATTGAACCACACAGTGGACCCTCTCCCTGCTTTGTCCTTCCCTCTTCCCTGGGGTCTGGCTGAGGCTGACCCACTTGTGGTTACAACTCAGTTCCTTACACTAGCTTCCCAGGAAGCTATTTCTCCTCCTGTACAAGAGCTTCTTTTGATCTTTGCATGTCTTCTTCTTCTTTTTCTTCTTTTAATGTTTATTCATTTTTGAGAGAGAGAGAGAGAGCATGAAGAGGGGAGGGGCAGAGAGAGAGGGAGACACAGAATCTGAAGCAGGCTCTAGGCTCTGAGCTGTCAGCACAGAGCCTGATGTGGGGCTCAAACTCGCGGACTCTGAGATCATGACCTCAGCCGAAGTTGGACACTTCACTGACTAAGCCATCCAGATGCTTCTGATCTTTGGATCTCAGTCAACAGTGACTGATGCCTCCATAATGGAAGATGGGTACATTAACTGAGGTCTACCTGCCTAGGGCTTAGTAGCATCAATTGTAATTTTATCAGATATTTTTCCCAGTGAGAGTCAATCAGCCCTGGCAACGAAGGATGATGTTGCTGGTTCCCCAGGGATATTAAAACACTACCAGAGCCCCAGGCATACCAATGTTTTCACTTATACGTTTACCGTGTATAAAGCACCACACTGGGTGTTACACAAGGACACTCGGGACTTGGACAATCGGAGGAGATGATGTTTGGTATGTAAATGATGGCTATAGGAGACAGAAATGATGATGGGAGAGATCCTTGGTGTTGGTGGGATCAGCGAGAACCTGCTATTCAATGTTGCGTCTGGGAATAGACCCTCATCGTGTCCCCGTGCACACATCAGCGTGAAACCAGCGTAGGGGACTGCAGGAACGCAGGATGTGGGGTTTGTTTCACCCTGTTTTTTTGGAGAGAAGAGACCTCCGTTTCCCTGAGCACTTAAGTGGGTGCTCATTTGAGTCATGGAGCTTCGTGGTTTAACATATCATCTCCTTCCATCTCACTATGGGCTAACTGCCCCTTTTCTTACTTGAGAAAATTGAGGCTCAGAGACTTAAGTGACTTGCTCAAGGCCAGACAGTAACTAAGCAGCTGAGCCAGGAACCAAGGTCAGCTAAGGTTTCTCATTGTGGACGGAGCTTAGTCTTGTAGACTGAACGACCCTCACCCATGTTACTCTAAAATTGGTGATCGGCCCCGGCCCCGTAGCACCTCCCGAGTCCTCACAGCTGGAACTCAGCGGTCCCACCCTCCCATGGCCCATCAAAAGCCAACATTGGTTTTGTCTACACCGCAACGAAATCGGGAGCCACCGAACTCCATAGGTGGGTGCCCGAGGCTCCCTTTGGCTCAAATCTTAGCCTTCTGTGCCGCGGATGACCAGGTCTGTCAAATTCAGAGACACACACCCTATGACCGACGAGGCTTTAGCTCCTTGTGGGAGAGCAGAGACACTTACCCTGTTTCTGTCCACAGACACTCTCTCCTCTTTGACGTTTACATTGACTCTCGGTCCCCAGAGGAGGAAAGGGATACTTTGGGCACAGAGCTCCGTCCTCCCCTCCATCCCCTCAGGGTACCTGCTGCTGAAAACAGTGTGCAGACTCGGGAGTGTCTGTCTGCAGCCAGGAGGCAAGCTAAATAAACACAAGAATGCTTGGATAGCTGAATAGTGGGGGCTCCCCCGCCTCTCCCTAATCGCTCTTTGGGTTTTTTTCCACCGACAAACTCTCCTCCGGGCCAGCCACCGCTTTCAGAAAGGCTGACCGCTCTTTGCTACCTCTGTTTCTGCGCTAGCTCTGCTTCCCGCCTCCCTGGCCGCAGTAATCGTGACCCACTGGGCTGCCGGCCTCCCCCGCCTACTCAAAAGAACAGTTTGAAAGATCCATTTGAATGAAACGGCTTGATTACAACCAAGAGACAATTGGTTGAATGAAGTCAATTATCTTTCCAGTGACAGGTGCCCACTTTGAAGTCTGGGCACCTGCTGGTGTAATCACTGAGGCTGACATTTCCAGGCCCTTATTAAGAAGGGAATAATAGAATGCCAGGCCTGAATTTTTTGGTTGTGTGTGTGTGTGTGTGTGTGTGTGTGTCTGTGTCGTTTTTTTTTTAAAGCGGGCCAGAAGGGTAAGAGTGATCTGCAGCTTTTGGGCCATTTCCTCCCCATTAGCGAACAGAATCATGAGCCGGGCCCTCCAATGCTGCCAGAGCTGTGAGACGCTCTGCCCAAGCCGGTGCCGTCTGGGGATGTGGGAAGGGAAATTAACTCCGAGTAGCCGACCGGCAGGACCGTGCTCCCAGCTCTAAGACACTTAACCACTCAAACCTGAAAGTCATTGAGATCTGAATACTTAGCAACAGGAATGAGGGGAATTGGGGCATATCTCATTAAGCCAATTAGGGAGGCATCGTATAAGGGGGAAGATGATTTCCTCCATGCCAGGAGGGCATTTGCATACCCCTCGGTGTCACCTGCAGCCCGTATCCTCAGCCACGTCTTCCTCCTGGCCCATCTCCCTCCCTCAGCCATGTCCCACTATGTTCCTTTTCCGCACTCACCTGGACCAATGGACACTGCGGTTATTAGAACAGCAGATGGCTACAGTATGAGTGGGCGGTGGCAGAAGGGGGAATGTGTGGGGACCAGGCAGTGAATGCAGACTTGTTTATTCAACTAAAACATATCATTGAGCTGCTTATGCACAGAAAAGAATAAGCGAAGCACTAGCTCCCTAGGAGTTCATCACTGTACTCACAGGACAGGGCAGGTAGTACAGATGTGTGCAGCCAGCCGATGTCTAATAGGGACCGGTGGAGACTCTGGCAGACTGGACAGCCTCGGTGTGCTGGGAGAAACAACCAACCTAAAACAATTAGAGAAGAATAAAGACGAAATAAAGGCTTTTTCAGGAAAAGAAAAACCAAGGTTTACCAACAAATCTTATCCTGAAAGAACATCTGAAGTATGTATTTCAGGAAGGAGCCATGCCCAGAACAAACATCTGAGCTGCAGGAAGAAATAAGGAGTAAAGACATATACATGTATATGTAATTTCATCCAAATAAACACTGACTGTATACAACAAAATGAGAATAAAATTAAAAAGTCAAACTCCTAGAAGCACAGGATAGAATGGTGGCTGCCAGAGGCTGGGCGGGGGGAGGGGAAATGGAGAGTTGTTAATCAAAGGGTATAACATTTCAGCCATGCAAGATGAATAAGTTTTAGAGAACCCAACATTGTACCTGTACATGACACTGTCGTGCACACATATATACCTGTCAAGAGAGTAGATCTTATGGAAGCGTTTTTAATATAATTTTAAAAGGGGGGCATGGGGAGACTGAGATGTGCTAGCTGTCAAAAGGGCTACAGGTTGGATTTCCCTTCTGTTCTGCGTTCAGGCTGAGTTTGCTTCTGGCATCTTGTTTGGAGAAGGACACTAAAAGTGTGGAATCTACCCAGAAAAATTATGACCAGCTTGGTGAGAGGAACTGAAATCTTACCATGTAACTAATGGGGGAAGAAGCTGTCTCCATTTAGACTGGAGAAGATGCGGGCCCCTGGGTGGCTCAGTTGGTTAAGCATCCGACTTCGGCTCAGGTCATGAACTCACGGTTTGTGGGTTTGAGCCCCGTGTCAGGCTTTGTGCTGACCGCTCGGAGCCCGGAGCCTGCTTCGGATTCTGTGTCTCCCGCTCTCTCTCTGCCCCTCCCCTACTCATTTTCTCTCTCTCTCTCTCTCAAAAATAAACATTGAAAAAGCTAGATAGGATAAGATGCTTGGTCAGGCATTCAGAACCTTCACAACCTTGAAGAGAATGAGGGCTTGTTTGTCAGAACCTGGACCAACAGGGCTACCTCTTCGCAAGTGTGGGAGGGAGTCTATAAGGAAAAACTTTCTGCCCAGAATTCGAATGTCTGCCTCAAAGAATACCAGTCTCCCCACCCTAATGGTATCCAAAAAAAAAATCTCATTTTGAAAACACTGCTTATTAAATACAGATGAGCATTTCAATGGTGTTTATATGAACGATACTTATATAAGTAGGAAGCTAATACATAAGATCCTCTATACCCCTAACAGCTGATGACTCAAAGTACACACGTTGGTTTTGCATGTCCAAAGGCCACACCGAATTTCCAAAATGCATTATTATCATGGTCAGTGCCACACTGATGCCTATTTACAGGGAAAATCATGTAGATTAGTCCTGCCTTTACTTTAGCCCATTGTGGGTTTCAGATGGGGACACTGCCATCTTGGTAGAGGACAGGATGGGAAGCTAAACTCAATTTCTGGTTACCACATCTTCAACGACTTCCAGTAGACAGATTGCCTCCTTTATTCATGCGCTAGTTTTTAATTCTCATAGTATGTGTCAGGGAGAATCCTTTTACAACAGGAAAAACCTGTTTTCCAAGACATGGTATTAATACTTGACCATTCTATCAATTAAAATTTGCAAAATCTTTAGACATCACACATCATCCGCCAATAATTTGTATAGAGTACTTTTTTTATTATCAACAGTTTTATTTTTTTAATTGTGACTATAATTTATTGTCAAATTGGCTTACATACAACACCCAGTGCTCATCCCAACAAGTGCCCTCCTCAATGCCCATCACCCATTTTCCCCTCTTCCCCACCCCCCAACCACCCTCAGTTTGTTCTCTGTATTTAAGAGTCTCTATGGAGTATTTTCTACGTTTGATTTTGTAAATTTATTTTTGAGAGAGAGTGTAAGTGTGGAAGAAGCAGAGAGATTGGGGGACAGAGGATCTGAAGCAGGCTCCTGCTCACAGCAGAGAGCCCCATTGAGGGCTTGAGCTCACAAACCATGAGATCATGACCTGAGCTGAAGTTGCACGCTTAACCGGCTCAGCCACCCGGGTGCCCTGTATCAAGTGTTTTCTGCGTGTGGAGTGCTGAGCCTGAATATCAGCTACTTTCTT
The DNA here is from genome assembly GCF_023721935.1 of Panthera uncia. Lineage (NCBI taxonomy): Eukaryota > Metazoa > Chordata > Mammalia > Carnivora > Felidae > Panthera > Panthera uncia. The sequence goes on from NW_026057582.1 coordinate 132,942,866, forward strand.
ACACACTCACTGTTAGTGATTCTGAAGCCTTAGTCTCCACCACGGGGCGGGGGAAGCCAAGAGACCACGTGACTCCTGTCTGCTGCCCTGAGAGCCTCATAAAATAGAATCTTCTTAGGAAATCAGAGGCCTTGAGTTTGGGAGTGCACATGGAAAGAACGCACGTGGTGTCACCGCCTCTATCTGAACCTAACACTATTAACTTTGTAATTTTGCCCTGATTATGGATGCTGGTACTGCTGCCGTCCTCATTACCGCAATCACTTTTGTTTTTGGTTGGGGAGGGCTCACGTGGAGCTGCTGGCACTTGACAAACACGATGTCAGCAATACGCCCTGTGAGTCCCAGAAGTGGTTTCTCTGTGACTATTCTTGGCATGACGCGGATGATGATTGCAAAGCCGAGTGCCCTGGTGCGATGCCAGCGCCCTCACGTGATGGGGGAAACGAAACACACCTGGAAATGGACATATTGGCTCTTTCAGTGGCCTGCGACCAGAAGCTCCGTCCCGGAGAGAGTAAGAGTCCGAGTCCTGCTCTGTCTCACCTGACAGTTCATAGACCAGGACCCTGAGTTTGAAAGCTCTGGGAGATGGAAGCAAAGCAGCAAAGCAAGACCATGGACGTGTCTTGGTACATCCCTGCAAGCCCTGTCGAACTTGGGCATGGAGTATGCCTACTGCGTTGCAGAGAATATGTCAGGCGCTGTGGATGTAGAGAAGATAAGCTTACTTCCTCTCTTAAGGAGAACTAACTAGTGGAAAAGTAAGAGCATAACAGGAAAAAACAACATATTAATAACACACCACAAAGTAAGGGTATGGTATGAATAGTCAGTGCTATATCCCTGTGGCCCTTGATTTAAATTTTTACATGTTTATTTTTGTGAGAGAGGGAGAGGCAGAGTGTGAGCAGGGGAGGGGTAGAGAGAGAGGGAGACACAGAATCCGAAGCAGTCTCTAGGCTCTGAGCTGTCAGCACAGAGCCTGAACAGGACTTTAACTCAGGAACTGTGAGATCATGGCCTGGGCTGAAGTTGGACACTTAACCGACTGAGCCATCCAGGCACCGCTGATATTTAAAATGGGGGCGTGCTGCTAGGCTTTCCCAAGGAATTGGGGTTTTTTGTTTGTTTGTTTTTTAATTTAATTTAATTTATTTATTTTTAATATATGAGATTTATTGTCAAATTGGTTTCCATACAACACCTAGTGCTCATCCCAAAAGGTGCCCTCCTCAATGCCCATCACCCACTTTCCCCTCCCTCTCACCCCCCAACAACCCTCAGTTTGTTCTCAGTTTTTAAGAGTCTCTTATGCTTTGGCTCTCTCCCACTCTAACCTCTTTTTTTTTTCCTTCCCCTCCCCCATGGGTTTCTGTTAAGTTTCTCAGGATCCACATAAGAGTGAAAACATATGGTATCTGTCTTTCCCTGTATGGCTTATTTCACTTAGCATCACACTCTCCAGTTCCATCCACGTTGCTACAAAGGGCCAGATTTCATTCTTTCTCATTACCACATAGTACTCCATTGTGTATCCAAGGAATTGTTTTTAAAAAATATGGAGTATTTATGAGAAAATTAAAAAATGTAGATAGCTCACAAATTAATGCCATGGGTCACTGGATTTCAGGATTTAGAGGGACCTTAAGTGCTCATCTAACAACTCTCTAATAGATGAATACTGTGTGCTTTAAGTTTGGTGATCATTGAACGTGTAATTACTGTCTGGTGTGTGTGATGCCAACCAGAGCAGTGAACAAGGCAGATATGGTCCTTGTTTTCTCTGCCTGTATATCTTCTAGAAGATGAAGATATACAATAAATAAGCAAAGAAGTGAAGAAGATAGCTTCTCGTAGTGACGAGTACAATGATGGAAATATAAAGGCAGCACGGGAGGGTGAGAGAAAGGGAGATGCCAGCACTTCAGATGGTGAAGACAAGAAGACTTCTGGAAACCAAACACAAGGACTTGTTTAATAAGAAGACCTTGTCAGGGACAAAATGACAAAGGATGAGGAATTTGGTTTGGAGGGTTTTCCTCATTTCCTTTACCCTTCTGCCATCCAATCTGAGCACCTGCTTTGGCCCCAGTCCTTGCCAAAGACAGTGATGAATGCTTTGGGCAGTGGTGTGCACGGGTGTGTTCCTTGAATGTTGGTGATTTATCACTGATGGTTCAGGGGCTGGCAGGTCAGAAAAGGGACCAAGGCCCAAATATGTTGAATATCAGCAAATACTCATCCTTGCTAGGGACTGAAATTTCATCTCCCTTCCGTCCAGATGCTCTGACGGTCCTATCTCTGAGGAGGACTAGACGTACAATCCTGGTCCTGTTGCACACACTCCCCGGAACATCACTCTCAAGTCCAAAACTCTAGGCACCTGTGTTGTAACCAGGAAGCGTGAGCTTTGGGGAAGGCAGTGACTTGCTTAGGCTGTTTCTTACCTCTTCCCAACTGCCCACCTCTTACTTATCTCTTAAAAGTTTTCTGAACTTGGGTTACCCAAACTAGCTCTCTCCCAAGGGAAGGAACATGCATCCTTGGCCTAGAACTTTCTACTTTGGACAGATTGCCAACAACTGTGAGATATTATGTGGAGCATCCTGCTCTCTCCCAGACAGAGGATCCTGAATTTCACCTTTCATGGGTATGGGAAATCACCTACCAGGTAGTAACAAGGTCAACCTGGAAATGTACATAAAGGCAATATTAATCAGGGGTGCCAGGGTGGCTCAGTCAGTTAAGCAGCTGACTTCGGCTGAAGTCATATCTCATGGTCCTTGAGTTCGAGCCCCGCGTCAAGCTCTATGCTGACAGCTCAGAGCCTCGAGCCTGCTTTGGATTCTGTGTCTCCCTCTCTCTCTGCTCCTCCCCTGCTCACACTCTGTCTCCCTCTGTCTCTCAAAAATAAAGCGCTAAAAAAATAAAAATAAATAAATAAAACAATATTAATTGAGTTTTTACCATTTGCAAAATGAGAAAGTATAACCCAGGTCTTACTTTGAGTAACTTTCAATCTGATATGTGAGTAGTTATTTTCAAAGTTAGAAGGGGTAGTAGAGTGAAAGGGGAGGGGACTTTTAGAAAAAACATATCTCCCCTCCACGACCACCACTACCACACACACACACACACACACACACACACACACACACACACGTGCGTGCACACTTGTCCTAGAAGCTATGAGCCCTAGGACTCAGATGTATGGTCACTTAAGGCAAAGGTTTTGTCTTTCAGAATCTTGGGAGATTTTATTGGCCACAGGATACCCCTCTCTCGTGGGGATGTGCGGCTACTCCAAACTCCCCACTCCCAATCATGTGCAAGAACAAACATCAGACACAGAGAGGCCCTTCCCTAATTATTTTATGAACTAGAATTCCTGATGCCCATCCCCCCAGTTTGGCTCCATGCCAGCAGAGCCCTATGCCATCTATGTGACAAAGGAGGGCTGGGGACATTTGCTCTTTCTCCAGAGAGTCTGCCTCATCCATTGATATTCCGAACAGCCAGCCTCCATGGTGCCTTACATCAAACATCTCAAAATTGTAAATTCTAGATTTTATTATATACCAGCAAGATAAGTATGCATTTTTCATCCTTCCCAAGACCCTTATACCCACAGAGACCTTACTAGAAGCTATGCTATCACTTAGTACAGTACCTACAAGAGGTTGGGAGAATTTTTATCCAATTAAACAGCAAGAAAGGAACAAAGGAGTCCTGGAGAAAATCTCCTGTCTTCTGGCACCATCCTGACCCCAGGAGGAATGAAGTACATTTGCCATCTCAGACCTCCCAATAGTTAACATCAGGCCTCTCCTTGGTGCTGGTGATGGATCAGGAATGGTGGGGAGGGGTGCACTGGGGGAGTGGCTTTTGAACGCTCTCCGGGCCAGCTCCCCAAAATAACCAGAAATAGTAAAAGATGTTATTGATGGTAACAGGTAGCGTGTGTTAAATGGGTAGGCAGATAAAAACAGTCGTGAACCACCCCTCAAGAGGAATCAGTTGCTAGTTAAGTATTAATAAGTACTTTTTTGGAACAAAACCACAAAGACCCTATGTGTACAAATGAGCACTGTTTCTTTCAAAGGAGTCCTTTTGGGAAAATAAACAGTTATTCCAACAATGCTGCCGTCGATCAAACTATTTCTGGAACTGGGACATTATCTTTCAAGCCAGTTTACTAGTCACACCAGAAAAGGGCCTCATTTGAGGATCTCATGTCATTCTTCATAATCAGAACCAACTCTGTACAGCTTGAGTATCTCTCAGAAGCTTCCAGAGCTCCCTTGGGAAGCAGGAAGGCACTGGCCTGGACTTGGGCTCAGATGGGGGGCAGCTGCTGAGGAGCGTCTCACCCACAGCGTCTTCCATTTTAATTGCCCAGTGTCGATGCTATCCCCCCTACACCTGGGGTCCCCCACCTCCCACCTCATCAGTGAACCAGTGATCATTTTGGCTTCAAAACTCAGTTCCGACTCACTAGGAGCCTCAGGCATCATATTGTTTGGCTGTCGTTCTTCCTTCTCAGGGTTCTTCTTCACTATTTTGGACACTGTGGGAAAGTGCCTTGAAGGCTTCTATTAACAGTAAACAGCAGCGTTAATTACCCAAGGGCTCCAGCTTCTATGTTCTGCATGGAAGTAAAGTGTTCTCCACCAGCTATTTCCAGCATATCACAAAGCAAGGCAGGGACACCAAGCAGATGTGGGACTCCTCTGCTGGCCAATGATAGGTGAGCTTTGGCTCAAGGACTCCCAATAACCTCTTAAACCTCCCTTAGACTACATGGTCATCCAGGAAACTTCTGCCCAACCTTCCCTCCTTTTCTCCATCACTGGGGATCAGGCTTGTACTGAGGTCCAATGACCTTCCCAGCCTCCTGTTTTCTCTCCTATAGGTATTTCCCTTCACCTTATCTCAACACCCGCTTCTCAGAGGACTCAGGCTAACACAGTCCTATCTGTGTCCTCAGTTTTACCTACTTCCGATCCCCAGCTCTTGACTGTCGTCAGCCCTTCCTCCCTAACCAGCATATTCAGTAACCAGAGACTCTGTCTTCCAGTCCTGGCCAAGCCATGTCTGGACACTCAGAGGGGGTTTCATTCACCCCATCCTTTTAATTCATAATGGTAGAGTCTATTTAACTTCCAGCTTCCTGTTTCATGGTTCCTCCACAGCAGAAGATGTGCAGATCCTGAGAATATCCTAAAAGGACACAAACACTCTGGAGGCAATTCCCAAAAGGCCATCCCGGCCCTGGTACTACCCTGAGCCCTGAAAACATCATTGGCACAAATATATAGTATCTGATAGGAACTATGTCATAGGCAACACCATCCATTTTGAAGTATATGTTCGGATTTGTTTGTTAAAAATAGTAACGGTGTGGTTTCACAGCCTCCCTTTGTGCACTAGAAATAAATACAGCTATACTTGGGTTGGGAGAGGGGGAGTTATGGTTGATACAAATGGCCAGTTCTGAGTTAGGAAGAAGCACCCCAAATGTCCTAGATAGGAGCACAAAGGAACCACTACTCTAGTTTTCAAAGTCTAACTCCCATACTTTCTTGGGACTTCAGGATGTAGGGTTCTATCACAGACACTAACTTAGGCACAGGGTACTTACTGAGAGCCCCAGAAGGAGTAAGTAAAATATCCAGCGCCATTCTCGGCACACAGAAGGTACTCGGTTAATGAGACTGAGTCCTTTTTACCCTTTTCGACCTCATCCCTTGCTTTCAGGCACATTTTAAAAGAATCACGTAAAGCTTTCCCATTACAAAAATTTACCAAATTGGAATGTGTTAGCCTCTCCTCATTATCTGATTGCCAAGATGGAAAACTTTAAAGAGAGGTGGGGCCAGTAGTTAGATGCTTTGATCCAGAAAATATGCAAAAGATGTTTGCATTGCTAGGAATTCATTTCAGGATTTTAACATGCTTATCCAGAGCCAAATTTTCTGGGGGATCCTCCCCTGCACCACCTGTGTTCAGAGACTACAGAAAATAGAAAGGAGAGGAGCCAAGTATGGCCTCTCTAGCTTCACATCTTGAAGCTTTCCCAACTGGGCTCTTAAATTTAATCCAGAGAGATTTTATTTTGTGAAGGCCTAGCACCAGGAAAATAGGAGGAAAAAATGCGTGCGTTCAGAGCAAATGGCAACAAATAGGGCCACAAGACCTAGGAACATTTTGGAGCCTGAGAGGGATCATTTCTGAGACCTTAAAATCTACTGGGTAACAGAACAATACGCTTTGGCATTCCATGTCCAAATGTTTCCCCCATTGAGCTAGTTAAAAACAAACAAGAAGACAGACAAACAAAAACAGGTAAAATCCAGACATGCTTGGATTATCTAATTCTATCAGGTACTTTACAGTACAACGTTCTGGACTTCCTGCTAGAGAGTGAACTATCCAGTAAAGGATTAAGAAGTATGTATTATCAAATGGGTATCACGAAAAAGAACAAAGAAAGTATTTTTCTTTCACTTAGAGTTCTAACCATTTGAAAGGAGACCCTTCAAAAAAATAATTAGGAACCTCTTCTCCCTTCCTGGTGTGAATCCCAAAGGTGATTTGGACATATGCCATCCTGAAGTGTTGGTATCTTATAACTGTATCTTGTTATATTACATCTGGATGATATAATTGAACTTAGAACTATCCTTCCACTAAACTACCTGGGAGGAAGAGCTCTGAAATGAGCCCTTGTCAGATAAGTCAATTCTGTGGCCTCAGTTAAATCTGTAGGGCATATGGTATCATAAAAAAAGAATGAACAGGCAACAGTCCCCTAAAACCATTACAATTACCAGTTGGCCCTGTTCAAGTGAATTAAAGACCTCCTAAGGTTTGGTGAGTATTTTAGGACGTTTGTGGAAAAGTATTCCATTTTCCTAAAATTCTTTAGTTGACATAACCTCGAAACTTCAGTTTTTACTGGGAATACCAACAAGGAAGGGGGAGGCCCAGGACCAGAGGAGGGCCCAGTCTCCCAACACCGAGCACTTTGTGGGTCTTCAGCCTTCACATGTGGCCAAGTGATCAGGGACCCCAGTGGCCTGATTAATGCATCATTTGCTGATCCCACTGACCCTTCGCCTGCATTTGAACAACAGATCTGAGGACCTACAGAATGATCTATGGTAGGTTCAGGAAGCCCCTAATTTCACCAACAGACTTCTGCCTGATAGTAAGACTTGACACCCCATTCACAAACTGCATTCCCTGTGTTAACATGGGGAACCAGTGGCACAGCCTGTATTTTGCTTCAATGTGGGAAGAGGTTTTTTTTTTAAATAAAACTCCAGATGAAGTAATGAATTCATTTGTGTTTGAGTTATCTTGTTTGAAAAAAAATATATATCTTTATTTTTTAAATTTATTTTTAGAGAGAGAGAAAGAGCGAGTGGGGGAGGGGCAGAGAGAGAGGGCGTGTGAGAGAATCTCAAGCAGACTCCCCACTGTCAGTCCAGAGCCTGGTGTGGGGCTCAAACTCACGAACGATGAGATCATGACCTGTCGGACCCTTAACCAACTGAGTCACGCAGGAGCCCCCAAAATATATTCCTTTAAGGGCTAGAGTGCCTCAGGGTGAAGATTCTTAACTATGTGCAGAGTAGGGGACCCACACCCCCAGAAAGAGCAGCGGGTTTATATCACAGGTTGGAACGTGTGTTCCTTGAAAGAGATCAGGATTAATCAGCCACACTTTTCAACCTTGTTATTTTCCTTGCTGAGCAGCTATAGTCAAATTCATATAAATTAAATTTCTGGGTAGCAGGTTTGAAATTTACAAACAAAATTAGATGTGCATGTACAGAACTTTATGTTTCTATAATTGAATTTCTTCATTCATCAGGATATGGTAGCTGTAGTAAAAACCCCCAAATCTCAATGGCTTAAAATAACAAAGATTTATTTCTCACTCATGATACACGTTCAATATGAATCCATAATAGTCACTCACAATCCCAGGATGATAGAATCTCCATCATCGTATGACATCAGCTTCTTAACAGAAGTCTTCAGGGTTTGCCAGAGTTAGAAGAAGAAAATGTGGAGAACTGTATGTGTGGCACTCCATAAATGCTTCCAGATCGAAATGATATACATCGTTTCCATTCATATTTGATTGTTTAAAGCAAGTCAGATGCCCCCCCCCCAATACACACACAGCTTTAAAGGAATACGTATCCCAAAGGAGAGAATGACCAGACATTGTCATAAACACCAGCGATGTTTATGCACCATCACAACTTTGGAGCTGCCACTTTCTCTGATGTTGAGCATTTCTTGATCTTGGCACTTAGAAGGAGTCACTAGAAGTTTGACGCATGTCAAAATTCATAGTTCTCTACTCCTCCCTTCCAAAAAGATGGCAATCTCTAGCCCTTCCTGGCAGTAATTTTGGAATCTCCACTGAAGGTGACTCAATCCCTCCCAGTTTCAAATTGTCTGTTTGGGGTAATTATTCAGTTGGTTCAGGCTTTAAACTCACTCATTCGAGTTAAAATTCTCTATCAGGACTGGAGTCTTCTCTCACTCTACTCCACCCCCCCCCACCCCCCACCACACTCCCCACTCAAGCTGGAAGATGGCCTGGGAAAATCATCTCAGGGCCCACGGAGAATTTCCTGATTGTGTTGGTCACCTGAAGAGACGAAGAACCAGTAAGTAATGCAACATGTTTGGGTTGGGGTGGGAGGTGGGGTGACATGAGATCTGAGGACATCATTTCAACTGTGAGGGTAAGTCTTAGATCATACAGCAGAATAACTTTATAACATGGGAAGTTCATGTGGAAGTAACACAGATAGGTCCAGTTAAGTGTGGAAACATTGTTTGTTTGCTTGTTTATTTGTTTTTTTAACCCATGAGCTGAAACCTTGGGAACACATTTGTGGTGATTTATCACTTCAATTGCTATGCAGAATCTTATCCTACTAGAGACTCAGGGACTAGAAGTAAAAATAAAAACCCAAGGCCTATTGAGATAAATGTTCCTCTGTAATCAGTTTCCTATGGCATCCACTCTGATTATGGAAGGACTTTGAGAGTCTACTTCTGTGTGAAGTATTCCACTTAGCTGGGGTAAAAATGTCCTGGATCATACCCTGTTCCCCTCAAAGGGACCTTCAAGTGAAATATTTAACCAAACAACATTTAGCTAAGAGCATTACAGCCATAGAAAAATATTTTAAAAATAAGGATAACAATGAACTGGTAGTGTTCCCTGCATGACTCAAAATAGTTACCTGTTCCATGTTTGAGCAAGAATGGAATTATCCATTGGTCTCTGCCTCGAGGTATGAGAGGGAATCGAGGGATTGGGGAGTCTCTCTCAGTGTAAAGCAACAGGCAAATCTAAGAAAGTTTTCAGTTAGCTACATCTCATCTCTCTTCAATAGTCATACACAGGTGTAATGTCTGCACCTGAAGACGAGAGCTTCTCAAAAAGCATCAAGTACAAAACCAAACACACCACTACCATACAATCCAGCAGTCATACTCCTTGGCATTTACCCAAAGGAGGTGAAGAGTTATATCAATACAGAAATCCACCCACGGATGTTTACACCCATTTAATTCCTAATTGCCACAACCTGAACACAACCAAGATGTCCGTTGGTCCATCCAGACAATGGAATGTTATTCAGTACTAAAAAGAAAGAAACTCTTTAAGCCATGAAAAGAACCGGAGGAACCTTAAATGCACATTACTGAGTGAAAGAAGCCAATCTGGGAAGGTTACATGCTGTGATGATTCTAATTCTACGACATTCTGGAAAAGGCAGAACTATGGAGACAGCAAAAGGATCAGAAGTTGTCAGGGGTTAGGGAGGAGAAAGGGATGAATAAATAGAGCACGGAGGATCTTCAGGGCAGTGAAAACACTCTGTATGGTACCATAATAATGAATACACGTCATTATATATAGAATGTACATCATAGAATGTGCAATCAAGAAGGTGCAACAGAGAAGGCACAACATCCAGAGTGAACCCTAATGTAAACTATGGACTTCAGGTGATAATGATGTTTCAATGTAGGTTTATCAGCTGGAACACAGGTACCACTCTGCTGGGAGATGTTGATAGTGGTGGGGGTGGGGGGACCATGCAAATGTGGACACGAGGATATATGGAAATCTCTGGAATTTCAGCTCAATTTTGCTGTGAACCTAAAACTGCTCTAAACAATAAAGCCCATATATATATATATTTTTTTTTTGTCATATATATACATATATATATATATTTTTGTCATATATATATATATACATATATATATACACATATATATTTTAAGTCATCAAGTAATGAGTTTAACTTGCACAAAGTACTGGACCAGCTGAAGACTGCCCCCATTCAATGGCATAACAACGGGGATGATATAACAGATTGGCTGACAGTGTCTCAAATTTGGCCCAATCAAAAGGGTCAAAGAAATGATTTATTGCTCTCGGGAGACTGGAAGGAAAGGCTTACGTTCTGCCACTAAGCCTGGAAAATGGAAATTGGGGCATTTAAAACTCTTTGGGAAGAAACAGAAATATGCAATGTCAAGCCTTACTGGAAGTGCGATAGAACAGGGTGGTGCCTCAGTTTAGAAGCCTGCATTTATGACATCCCAGACCGAGGAGCCAACTGGCCCAATGACTCAGGACTTAGACTCTGACAAGTGGCCTTGGAGCCAGCTGATTCAGCACCAGATGTCCTTGGGAAGTGTCAAAAATCAAAGAAATGAGACCCTGTGCTAGAGGAATTACAACCAACACAAAGGAAGGCCCTTAACTCAGAATGATCTCTAAGTCAATGAGTAGCAATTAGTACAAAAGAAGACACTGGGTTTTGTCGAGGAATGTGCCCCATACACACCGGTTCTCCAGACCAGACAACTGCATTTCAGCAGTGACATCGTAACATTCCATCTGTCACAATGGTATGAGGCACTGATCAGTGACCCCAGTTTTCTTTCTACAAACTTTAATTGTATCTAGGATTGATGCCCTGGACTGTGGAGGCTCTGGGAATCTTGGGATGTTCAAGGAGAGGCAATTGTAGAGGTTGAAAAATGATATTCTTGCCAAAGTGTTATGAGACTTGAGCCATTTATTGACAAGAATAAAAAGATGCTCCTTTATTTTGAAGTCCAAACTCTGTTGAGGTAGAATATCTCTGTTACAGAGTCACTTTGTTACAGAGTGATTTTTGTTCTCTTCAACTAGAATTTGAGTTACTGCAAAGTAGGAGCCATGTTTATGCATCACTGTGTATTCTGGAATACATCAGGACTCTTTGCAGCAGAGGTCAAGCAACTTTTTCTGTAAAGGGTCAGACAATAAATAATTCAGTCTCTGTGGCACATATGATCTCGGTCATGGCTACTCAGCTCTCACGTGTATTGCAAAAGCCATATACAATACATAAATTACCACAGCTGTGTTCCAATAAAACTTTACAAAAACAAGTGGGGAGCCACAGGACCATAGTTTGCTGACCCTGCTTTACAGCCCAGAGTATTGGAAAGACCATGAGTTTCAGGGCAAGACAAGGCTTATTTCAGACTCTAGTTGTGTCTCTCACATAACCTTTCAATCAGTTTCCTTTGCTGAAAAATGGGGGATGATAATAGATCACACATATAAATGAAAATGATGTGTATGAGAGATCCTGAGAATATTTGGAACATAAGAAAATACTCAGTAGATGTGTTTTCCTAGGAGATGAAACTATAAAATCTATAACTTCAGAATTTAAATTTGAAGATATTTTACTTTCAGAAATCTCTTGACCAATCTTTCCTAGAGAGCTCTTTACATCTCTTCTGGAGGTCACGTTTGTCACTGAGTCCGGCAGAAAGCCCATGCAATCAGAAAGCTCAAATGGAGTTTGGTTTATAATTCTGGTTGACATATGTTGATTTAAACCTTGAAGGCCAATGTAATACCTCATAAAATTGAAAGGAATAGGGGAAACGGAGCCTTCAGACTTACTATGTGATTAACCTTCGACACACAGAGAGAAAGAGCATAACAAATGTGCAGTGTTTGCTACATGCTTTTGATGGTGAAATTAAAAAAAAAAATAAGGAGAGTCTCTTGATGTCAGTGGATAATGCAGGACACATCCTGTGATGAATTCCATAGTGATAGCATTTATCGACCCGCGTGCTGGAGAAAAACATTGTACATGAAGAATTTGCCCTACCCCATGTGTTTAATGGGAAGGACAAAGCTGATTTGGGAATACATTTTTATTTGCCAGGGTGTAAACAGAGTAAGCAAAGTGTTTTATGCCTTCACACCTATGGTGGGGCTCTGCTTGAAGCATTATGCTATCACCAGAGTGATTACCTACACAGAGTGCTATGTGTTTCCAGAGAAAATGGCCGGCATCATGACCTTTGCCTTTCCCTTACTCAGGCAAGCACCACAGCCTTCTGTGTCTGTGGACAACCGTTTCCCCCAGGCCTTTAGAGCGTGTAAGGAACAGGGGCATCTGTGATACCCTGGTGGGTGCTTCTCTGATATTCACTATGAGCTGGGGCGGGGGGTTCTCCTGCCAATCTCTGCTTTCCCGAGGATATCTGGATTTCCTCTTCTCCCCCTAACTAAGAATGATTATAACATTTACAAATTTATTTCTGAAAATCACACTGGGGGAGATGGGCGCAAAGGTCTTGATAAAGCTGTCACTGAGGGGAGCATCAAGGCAGGATGCGAAAAGCATGGCCCAGGTGAATTCTGGCTCTGAATGACCACTGAAGGGGGCCTGGGATAGATTACCCAGCTCTTCACTTCTCAGAGTCTCTCTCTCCTCCTTAGAAAATGAAAGAATAATGACTAGTTTTGGGGCAGTGGAATTGAATGAGATTGAGTATAAAGCACATGGCATAACATCAGGGACACAGGATCGATAAACAGTATCTAACTATTATTACGTACATTACTTTTTTTATTTACCCAAATCAATAAATTACCCTTTTCTGGAGAAAATGAATTAGCTGAGGAAGTATAACTGCTGAGAGAAGAATACAAAGAAGAATTTCCGTAAATAGAGTTTTGCATCGGTGCCTAACCAAGTGTAGTGATTCAATCACGGTTGGGTAATTTGATTGGACACCACCATCATTCTTAGGCTTTGCAGATTCCAAATCAGGCCCTGGATATCCTCTCAACTGTCTTAATCAGAACCAGATGGAAGAAGAAACAGAGGCAATGCATATAATAATCTGGTTTATATCAGGCCCCAGAGGACGGACAGAGGAATTAACAGGTCTTTTCAGTCTGTAGTTTCAGTGACTCAACAGGAACAAGGCTACCAGGACAAATGGGGCTGCTCTACCTCCCTGGGTGCAGGATAATTTGATACGAGCAACCTTTCCAACGAAAGAAGTTAGGGCTGTGACTCAGCACAGCAGGCAGGCAACGGCCTAAAAAAAGTCTCTGTGTGCCCTTCTGGACTTTGGATTGAAAGCTGCCTATTTTATCTGGTCTCCTCCTTTTCACATTACTCCACAATTGCACTAGGTGTCCTGTAACAGCCTTGGCTTAGCCCCCACCAGTGACATAATTGCACTTGCCATCGAGCGTCAGAATATCCATGTCAGGACTATGGCAGATGGATGAAGCCCTCTGCTGAATGCAGCTCCCTTTTCACGTGCCTAATGGTGTGTGCAGGGTGCACCAGCCAAGCATGACCATGTACCTTTGGGTTGGGAGTGGGCAGCCTTCGAGTGCTCGGGCAGAGGGGTTCAACTTCTTTGCTGTGCATCTTTCACGAGCAGGCTGAGGAGATCAATGGTCTCTTACAGACCTTCCTAAATTGAGTATTTTTCCTCCCTGGAAGTGGGCTTCCAGAATGAAAAGAAAGAAAGAAAGAAAGAAAGAAAGAAAGAAAGAAAGAAAGAAAGAAAGGGAGAGAGAGAGAGAGAGAGAGAGAAAGAAAGAAAGAAAGAAAGAAAGGAAGGAAGGAAGGAAGGAAGAGGGAGAGAGAGAAGAAGGAGGGAGAAT
>NW_026057582.1:133286036-133345632 GCF_023721935.1 Panthera uncia
AAAGAAAGAAAGAAAGAAAGAAAGAAAGAAAGAAAGAAAGAAAGAAAAAAGAAAGAAAGTCAGTCAAGGGTCCGTCTTTTGACTGGAACTGTGTGCCACTCTTGATCTCAGGGTCGTCAGTTCAAGCCCCACGTTAGGTACAGAGATTCCTTAAAATAAATGTCGACTGGAACTGCAATCCTGTGAGAAACCTACTTAACTAATTTTTTCTGGAAGTTTCTCTGGCTTTTTGTTGCTGTGCCATTGTTTGTTTTCTTTTGTTTTTGGTGGTCAAACTCTGAAAACAGAGACTGGGGGAGACAAATTCAATAATAGTAATTTTTTAATTAACCTTTGATGATTAGATAAAAACCTCACCGAGCTAACACAAGTCATTGGATGGTCTCCAAGGCTCCTTCAACAATATGACAGTAACTTGATTCCCTGCGGTCAAATTTAACCGTTTCTCCTTCAGTCTTCCATATGGTATGAAATTTCCCAGTAAAAACAATAGCATTTTAAGCAAGAGGAAAATTCCAGGTTGGTGTGAGACCCTGCAGATGAATTCTTTCTCACGACTCAGTTCACACGTGACCTCCTCAGAGAATCTCCCCAACCACCCTAACTCAAGTAGCCCCACATCCCTAGGGTCTGTCCATTACCCTATTTTATTTCTTCATATCACTTACCACCATCTGAAATTATCTCATTTGTGTATCATACTTGTTTCTTGCCTGTCTTTCACACACTGGAATGTAACTTCCATGGGGCTGGGGTCCCAACTGCCTTTCCCTACTGTATCTCCAGCAGCCAGAATGCTTGCTGCCTGATGCATATTTGGTGAGTTAACAGATGAACAGCAAAACAGAGGTACTCCTTTGAACGGGTCTTTCTCCTCATGTGCAGCAAGGAAAGAGAAGCATATACAAATCCCTAAATTCTCCTCAAAATGCCTACAAAGCAGTGTGTGGGTCAAGGGTGGTCCCGCATCCATCCATTCACTGGGTAGATTGTTTACTGAGCCACCTTTATGGACCAGGTGCTGGACTACATGCTGGGTACGTGCAAGAGAATAAAACAGATGTACTCCAGGTTCCTAAAGAAGCCATTATTGCACAAGCCCAAGCCTGAAACATCCAAGCCTGGAAGCATCCACAGAAGGGGCTACTTCAAAGATCTACAATATATACAAAGCCCTTAGCATGAGCCCTGGAGCACAGGAAGCACTCAGGAACCAATGAGAAGGAAGAAAATATTCAGGACGACAATAAGATGATGACTAATTTATATGCAGAAAGATAAAGTAACCTCCGACAGACATCAAATGAGCAATAAATATTTACTGGGGTTATTTTAAAAAGTATCGGGGCGCCTGGGTGGCTCAGTCGGTTAAGTGTCCGACTTCAGCTCAGGTCATGATCTCATAGTCCGTGAGTTCGAGCCCCGTGTCGGGCTCTGTGCTGACAGCTCAGAGCCTGGAGCCTGCTTCGGATTCTGTGTCTCCCCCTCTCTCTGACCCTCCCCCGTTCATGCTTTGTCTCTCTCTGTCTCAAAAATAAATAAACATTAAAAAAAAAAATTTTAGGGGCGCCTGGGTGGCGCAGTCGGTTAAGCGTCCGACTTCAGCCAGGTCACGATCTCACAGTCCGTGAGTTCGAGCCCCGCGTCGGGCTCTGGGCTGATGGCTCGGAGCCTGGAGCCTGTTTCCGATTCTGTGTCTCCCTCTCTCTCTGTCCCTCCCCCGTTCATGCTCTGTCTCTCTCTGTCCCAAAAATAAAATAAACGTTGAAAAAAATATATATTAAAAAAAAAAAATTTTTTTAAAGTATCAATATCTACCCCTGGAATAACTAGGAGAATTCAATATAAGTTCTTTGTGCAGATAAGATGAATCACCATGGCCAAGACTGGTGATGTATTTCACTTTCTTATCTAAAGCCACAGCCATGTCATCATTTATATTATTAATAATCTGGTAGGGACTTCCAGTCCTTGGGAAGATGATATGAGTACACTTTGCTCTATCACTCCCACTGGTTGCAGCTAAAATCTGTGGACAAGCTAGATAGAACAGCTATATGAGAATTCTAAAAGGAAAATAATAGCAAACATGCTGGGGAGGAAAATCAAAAGTCAAAGAACAACCAATACAGCAGTGAGTTTCCTAGTTTAATTTTTTTTAACTCAATTCTCCAGCTTAGACCCCAGAGCAACCCAAATCCCAGAACAACACAGCAAGCAAGCACAGGCAGGAAAAAAAAAAATCCCCAAGAGAAACTTTCTTTTTGTTTTTTTTAATGTTCATTTATTTTTGAGAGAGAGAGAGCATGCACATGCAAATGGGAAGAGGCAGAGAGAGATGGAGACAGGGAATCCCAAGCAGGCCCCATGCTTGTCAGCACAGAGCCCGACGCGGGGCTTGGACTCACGAACTGTGACATCATGACCTGAACCAAAACCAAGAGCCAGTTGTTTAACCAACTGAGCCACCCAGGCTCCTCAAGAAACTTTCTTTTTTTGGAGGGGGTGGGGGCTAGAAAACTAGAAAAGGGGACCCCAATGAGACAGAGGATGTGGTGGTATCCCCATATTTTTTCTTCTTTTTACCTCTCCTGGCTCTGTCCCAAGCAAGCCTCAGTCATGAACCTGCACTTGTAGAGTAGTTCAACAGTGTCAGCCACAAAGGCACCAAAAACTCTAAGAAAGATCCTGCTCTTTGACCAGAAGAATGAGCTTCTCTGGTGCAAAGCGTGTGGGAGAAATCCCATTGTTTTTCTCTCTCTTTTGTCCCACTGTTTCACCCGAAGGTGGACCCATTAAGGTGGTCCCATTCACATTAAGTGTGGAACTGGTCAGAGAGACTGAAACCCCAGACTTTTAGCCAGAGAATCAAGAGAGAGTAAGGAAGCAATCACAAATTGGAACAGGCTGGCAAAAGCTATCCTCTGTATATAAGTATGAAATCCTAGCCTCACTCTCAAACTGCCCATGTGTAGAATTTCCCAAAGCAGCATAGCAAAACCTGAGAACTGAACTATAGCACGGACCATCCCACAGAGCCCAGGCTGGCCCCTGAGTGGGCAGACCCAAAAGCAATACAGACACTTCAAAAATAAAATTGGCATTGGAACCAGAACCTACCAAATGCAAGACTTGCAATATAAACCTTACTGAATTGCTTTTTTTAAAAAAATAATAACAGCAATAAAAATCCCACATTCTCCAGAAGATTTTATAGAACCCAGGGTCTCATAAACACAATATTTACTATGTACAGAATGCAATGTGTGGTTGGCTGAATAATGTCCCACCAAAAGAGGTCCATGCCCTAATCCTCAGAACCTATGAATACGTTAAAAGGGATTTCACAAATGTGAGGAAGTTAAGGATCTTGAAATGGAGACAATTATCCTGGATTGTCTGGTTGGGTTCAGTGCAGTCACAAGAGTCCTTATATAAGAGGAGCAGGAAGATTGGGACCAGACAAATAAGAGATGTGAGGATAAAACCAGAAGTCTAAGTGATATATTTTGAAGATGGAGAAAGGAGCCACAAGCCAAGGAATACAGAAACCCCTACAAGGTGGGAGAGCTAAGGAATGTCTTCTCCTTTCAAGCCTCCAGAAGGAACGCAGCCATGCCAAGTCCTTAATGTTAGACTTCTAATCTCCAGGACTATAAGAGAATAAATTTATGTTGTTTTAAACCATGAAATGTGTGGTAATTTATTATATCAGCAACAGGAAACTGACACACAATTTAAAATTACTCAACAAAGGAGAAGAAGAGGGGGGAAATGAGATAAAATCACTCCATAAAACACTCAGAAAGTCTTAGCCACTCTCAAGGAAAAGTCAACAGATGCCAACCCCGAGGTGACCCAGGTGTTGACCTTATCAGACAAAGGCTTTAGAACAGCTACTATTGGGGGTGCCTGGCTGGCTCAGTGGGTTAAACGTGCAACTTTGGCTCAGCCCATGATCTCCCAGCTCATGGGTTCAAGCCCCGTATCAGGCTCTGTGCTGACAGTGCAGAGCCTGGAGCCGGCTTTGGGCTCTGTGTCTCCCTCTCTCTCTGCCCCTCCCCTGTTCACTCTCTATCTCTCTCTCAGAAAATGAATAAACAATAAAAAATTTTTAGCAAAAAATAAAAAAGCTATTGTAACCATGTTCCATGAAGTAAAGGCTAACTTTAGAGAAATGAAAAGAGAGAGATTTTCAGCAAAGATGTAGAAACTACAAAAAAATAGAAATTTTTGAACTGAAAAATATAACTCAAATTAAAAATTCCCTAAATGGGTTCAACAGAAGACAAGTAACTCAAGAAAGAGCCCATGAACTTGAGACTGATCAACAAAAATGTCTAATGTGAACAAAAGCAGAACAAAAATTGGAAAAAAAATAACAGTTCAGGAACCTATGGAGCATATTAAAAGGTCTAAAATCTATGTCACTGGAGTCTCAAAAAGACAGCAGAAAGAGACTAATGCAGGAAAGAAATATTTGAACAAATGTCTCAATACTTCCCAAATATGCAGGACGTAATTACAGATTCAAGACATTCAGTGAACCTCAATTAAGATAAGCTCAAAAAATAAAAACAAAAAACTGTGACCAGATACATTGTAATCAATGCTGAAAACCAAAGTCAGAGAGATGGATGGTTGGAAGGATGGATGGATGGATGGATGGATAGATAGAGAAACACAGAGATACAGAGATACAAGACAGATGGAGGAATGAGGGATGATGCATGGATGGATAGACAGATATAGAGATGACAGATGATAGATGATAGATAGATAGATAGATAGATAGATACAGAAAAAAGAAAAAATTAAGGAAGGAGGGAAGGAAGGAAGGAAGGAAGGAAGGAAGAAAGAAAGAGAGAAAAAGTAAGAAGGAGGGAAGAAGAAAGGGAGGGAGGGAGGAAGTAATTTTTTTTTTAGATTATATATAGGGCATGACAGTGGTTCTCAACAAGGGTGGCTTTGCCTCCCAGGAGACATTTGGCAATGTTTGGAGATATTTTTGTTTGTGACTGTCATCTAGTAGGCCAAGGATGCTGCTAAACATCCTACAGTACACAGGACAGCCCCACAACAAAGAATCATTCAGCCCAAAATGTCGATAGTTTTGAAGTCCACAACCCTGAAATAAGGAAACAATTCAAATTACTGGAGAGTTCTCATCAGAAAGCATGGTGGTCAGTAGACAGTGAAACAACACTGTTAAAGTGCCAAAAGAGCTGTCTACCTAAAATTCTATACCCAGTGAAAATATCCTTCAGGGATGAAGGCACGATAAAGATATCTTCAGATGAAGAAAAATAAAAAAGAATTTTTTGCCAGCAGAGTTGATGTAAAAGAAACACGGCAAGAAACTCATCAGGTGGAAAGGAAGTAATACCAGAAAGAAATTGGAAATGTTAAAAATCTAGATAAATGTAATCGACAATTTTTCTCCTGGTTAAATTCTTTAAAATACGTATGACTGTTGGGAAAAAATTATAACCTTGTCTGATGAGACTTTCAATGTATGAAGATGTAAAATACAGGAAAAGTACAACCTATATAATTGTAATTAAAGACTCTAAATTTCTCTTCAAGTGGTAAAAAAAAAAATTTCAGAAGTTAAATACAGGCACACTTTGTTTTGTTGTGCTTTGCTTTATTGCATTTTGCAGATACTGCACTTTTTACAAATGGAAAAAAGTTGTTTGTGGCAACCCACATCAAGTAAGTCTATCAGAGCAATTTTTCCAACAGCATTTGTTCACTTCATATCTCTGGGTCACACATTGGTAATTCTCACAATATTTTGAGTTTTCCATCATTTTTATATTTGTTATGGTGATCTGTGACCAGTTTACTACTCACCAAAAGCTCAAATGGATAATAGCACTTTTTAGCAATAAAGTATTATTTAATTAAGGTATATACATTGCTTTTTTAGATGTAATGCTATTGCATACTTAATAGACTACAGTATAATGTAAACATAACTTTTATATGCACTGGGAAACAAAAAATTTATTTGACTCGCTTTACTGCAATATTCACCTTATTGTGGCCACCTGGAACCAAACCCACACTATCTTTGAAGTATGCCTTGTATGTACATTGTAATTTATAAAAATTTTTACGTTGTAATTCTTTGCAAGAAGAGAGAGAGAGAGAGAGAGAGAGGGAGGGAGGGAGGGAGGGAGAGAGACTCTTCAATGAAATATAATTTTTTAAAGCCAACAAATAATAAAACATTTAAAAAATTCAAATCCAAAAAGAGAGCAGGAGAGACAGAACAAAGACAAACAGAAAACAATAATAGTAAAATTAATTCCACCATATCAATAATTACATTAATGGTCTAAATCAATCTATGAAAAGACAGATTGTAAACTGGGTTTAAAAAGACCCAACTATTGGGCCGCCTGGGTGGCTCAGTGGGTTAAGCATCTGACGTCAGGTCAGGTCATGATCTTGTGCTCCGTGAGGTCAAGCCCCATGTTGGGCTCTGTGCTGATGGCTTGGAGCCTGGAGCCTCCTTTGGATTCTCTCTCTCCCTCTCTCTCTCTCTCTCTCAAAAACAAAAATAAAATCAAATATATGCTGTCTTCAGTAACCCACCTGACCACATAGCCAAACTACTTTGTTGGGTGAGTGATAGCAGTACTAGATGATAAAGAAACCCTGAATTGCCAGAACTTTACAGATAGTCTTGTGCATTCATCCTGTCCTCAGAAGCTCTTGTGTGGCTGTCCACTGTCAGCCCCAGCCTATACCAGTCTAAGTGTCTGATTTTTTCACAGCCACTTATTTCTTTATCCAAATCTTACCTAGAACCATTGGTCAAGGCCTCCGTATGTTCTAGCCCTTTTCTTATCATTTTCTTTGTCACAGAATCTTTGTTCACAGCAGAACCTATGCACTGGTGTTAACTTGTAAGCATCCTTCGTCCTGCATCCCTGTAACCATTAGCAGGAAACAGGGTCTCTCACTATCTTTCCACACACGGAAAAGCTTTGTCTTGTGGGTCCATTCTGAGTGTTGAGTCCTTCGCAACCTACTTGTTTGTATGAATCTTTCCTACTTCATCATCCCCTACATTTCCATTTAAGTACATTCCTTGCTAATTATGTGCTCCCTAAATGCATAAATTCTGTCCACAGCCATGGGACAGAATCCTTTCCCTTAGGAGCCTTCCCTCCCCCCCCATCCCACCCCCCGCCAAATTTGTCTAATTTTACCTTTGGAGGGAGCGGCATCATGGCTTGGGCTATGAGCAGAAAAAACTGAGAGACAGTGTGACCCACAGATGGACCACTTTCCTCCCTCAGATGCGTCTACGAAGGTGACATCTGGGGCCTTAAGTGTTCATATGAATCATTAGGGTGTGCACTCTTTTCAAAAAAAACCCCACTAAAAATTATAAGATAAACATCCATAATTTCATAATTTAAAACATTTAAAAACATAAAAAGTAAAAGTCCCCTCTGCCCCATCTAATCCCACTCCCAGAAACAGTCACTGTGAACAGTGTGCCCTTGAATGTTCTTCAGTGGCACTCCACTGTCCAGCTCCATAATAATCTCTGTGTGTACATGTGTAAACATATCCATCTATGTGTCTAGCCATATAGAAGCAAACATTTTTAGTGGATTCATGCTCAACCTTTTGATCTAGGAATAGCTTTTTCATCGTGGTAGAATTCTAAGATGACCCCACTATTCCTGGACCCTAATGTACACGTGTACACATACCTTCTCCCACTATTCAATCAAACATGGATCGAAGCATTCCTGTGAAGAGATTTTGCAGATGTAATGAATACCCCAAATCAGTTCACCTTAAGATAGGGAGATTATCCAGGTGAAACTGACATAATCACATGAACACTTTAAATCTCGGTCTAGGGGCACCTGGGTGGCTCAGTCGGTTGAGCGTCTGACTTCAGCTCAGGTCACGATCTCACGGTTCGTGAGTTCGAGCCCCGTGTCGGGCTCTGTGCTGACAGCTCAGAGCCTGGAGCCTGCTTCCAATTCTGTGTCTCCCTCTCTCTCTGCCCCTCCCCCATTCATGCTCTGTCTCTCTCTGTCCCAAAAATAAATAAACGTTAAAAAATAAATAAATAAATAAATAAATCTCGGTCTAGAGGTCAGAGACAGAGGAAGTCAGAGGTTGAAATCTTGAAGATCTGACGTGCTACTCTGGTTTAAAGATGGAAGGGGACATATGACAAGGACCACAAGTGGTCTCTAGGAGCTGAGAGCAGTCCCTAATTGACAACCAGCAAGGAAATGGGGACCTCAGTCCTACAGCCACAAGAACTGAATTTATCCAACAATAAGTATCAAGTTGGGAAGCTGACTTTCCCCCAGAGCTTCTGGATGAGAACTCACTCCAGCTGACACTTCAATTTCAGCCTTGGGATACCCTGAGCCCAGAACCCAGCCATACCAAACTTCTGAGGAGGTGTTATTTTAAGTTCCTAAATTTGTGGCAATTTGTTACACAGCAAGAGAAAACTATTACAACAATACACAGCTTTCCAAGTCAATATAGATAAATGTTTCTACTTATTTTAAGAGTCATATAATATATTGTTTTGATATTATTTTGATATAGCAAAACATATCCAAACAGACATGCACCTGTTCCTATTTCTTGTTATTTTCAAATAACCAACCAACAAACATCCTAATGCACCTGTCTTGAAATAGCTGTGATATTTTTTTCTGGAAGACAAATTACAAAAAGAGGAGTTATTTTACTAACAGCATGCACATTTTTTAATAGCCATCATTCAGTTAATCTCCAAAATTGAATTGATTTACCCTCCCCCCAAAATAGACTGCCCAATTCCACACACCCTTATAGATAATACCAAGTATTATCGCAAATTTCCTCATTTTATTGTCCATTCGTACTGTCATCTGTGAATATCTTTTACTAATTTGAGATTAAATTGTTTGCCTTTTCTCATTTTTATGAGGTTTTATATAACAGAAGTGGTCATTCTTTGTTTTTTACAAATGAGGGCAAATATTTTCTCCAAATCTATCATTTGCACTTTCACAGTTTACATGTCTTTCACCATGATTTTTAATTTTTTTATGTTATCAAACGTACATTTTTCTCAATGGCTTTTGTTTTTTTTAATTTTTAAAAATTATTTTAATGTTTTTATTTATTTTTGAGACAGAGAGAGACAGAGCATGATCAGGGGAGGGGCAAAGAGAGAGGGAGACAGAATCCAAAGCAGGCTCCAGGCTCCGAGCTGTCAGCACAGAGTCCAACATGGGGCTCGAACTCACAAACCGCGAGATCATGACCTGAGCTGTAATCAGATGCTCAACCAACCGAGCCACCCAGGTGTCCCAAATGGCTTTTGTTTTTTATGAATTATTTAAGAAAGCCTTCCTCATCATATGGTTATACACCCTATCTTGCAATATGCTCCTCCAACATTTTATACTTTTTTTTTTCTACCCATAACATTTTTAATAGCTTTATTGAGGACAATGTACCCCCAAAAAAAATCACCCATTTCAATTCTGCAGCTTGATAACATGGAAAAACTCATGCAAGTTGTGCAACCATCTCTACAATCTAGTGTGAAAGCACATCAAACATCCTAGAAATGTCCCTGTGCTTGTTTTCAGGCAATCCTTGCTTCCATTCCAGCCCCTAGGAAACCACTGATTTCATGCATTTTGCCTTTTCTAGAAACTGCATATAATAGAATCATACAAGATGTAGTCTTTTGTGTTTGGCTTCTTTTACTGAGCATGATGTCTTTGAACTTAATCCAGGTTGTATGTAGTTCAGTCCTTTTTGTGGCTGAGTAGTTAGTATTCCACTGTCCCAATAAGCCACCTTTTGTTTATCCAGTTACCACTGAATGCCACTTAGATTGTTTCCCGTTTAGAGCTACTCTTAGATGATTACTCCATATGAAATTTATTTTTAATATAAGGTTTCATGTAGGGATCCATTCTTTTCTAAATTGGTAACAATCCTTCCCCCACTATTTAATGAATAATACTAACCCCACTGGTTTGAATTACTACATTTATCACAAATTAACTTCCAATTTATCCTTGGGTCTATTTCTAGACTTCCTTTTTCTTTTTTTTTTTTTTTTAAGATTTTTTTTTTCAGGAATCTCTACCCCCAATGTGGGGCTTGAAGTCACAACCCCGAGATTAAGAGTTGCATGCTCCACAAACTGAGCCAGCCAGGTGTTCCTAGACTTCCTCTTTCTTTCCACTGTTTGTCCGTAGCTTTATGCTATTCTAATATCTAGTAGGGTAGTTATGTTTCTTTGTCAAAGATTTCTTAGCCATTCCCACACATTTAGTATTTTTTTAAGTTTATTTATTTATTTTGAGAGAGAGAGAGAGAGAGAGGGAGAGAATGTCAAGCAGGCTCTGTGCTTTCAGCATTAGCCCAACACAGGGCTCAAACTCATGAACCCTGAGATCATGACCTGAGCCTAAATCAAGAGTTGGATGCTTAACCAAGGTTAAGCTACCCAAATCCCCCCATTTAGTATTTGATATGAAATTTAGAATACATTTTTTCAGTTCCCCACCTCTTCAAAAAGATAAATTATCAGAACTGCATTGAATATTTATGATTTATGTTGGTTTTAGAAGGATTTTTATCTTTAGGGTGTTAATCTTCTATCCAAGAACATAGCACATACTTTCATTTATTCCTTTGGTAAAGTTTATGCCCTTCCGTAAAAGCTTAGCATTTTCTTCACATTGCTATTATGTTCCTTATTTAATTTATCATTAGGTTTTTGATAGCTTTTGCACTCGTTTTTATTCCATTTTATCTTCTAAATCGTTTTTGACAGTGGAAAATTGAAAATTAATTTTTGCTTATTCATCTTTTTTCTAGCTAAATGCCCTTACTAGTTATAATAGTTTTTCATTTGGGCTCATAGCTTTCGTACATATAAAGTGATATCAGAAGCGTGTAGTAATAATTTTAATCATTCTCTTTCAAAATTTAAGTCATGTATCTTTATTGTTGTGTTCCATCAATTAGACCTTAAAATTTTTGTTGACCGCTAGCAGTGTTAACAAGTATCCCTGCTTTATACAAAACTTGAATGGCAAGTCTTATACAGTTTTGCTATAATGCTTGCTGTTGATTTTTAATAAATTTCCTTATCCCTTCTATGAAGTTTTCTTCTACTCTTTTTGTAATTTTCTTTATTTATTTTGAGAGAGAGAGAACCCGTGCACCAGCAGGGTAGGGGCAGAGAAAGAGAGGGAGAATCCCAAGCAGGCTCCACTCTGTTACCACAGAGCCCAACATGGGACTTGATCCCACAAATCCTGAAATCATGACCTGAGCCAAAATCAAGAGTCAGATGCTTCACCGATGGAGCCACACAGGTGCCCCAAGTTTTCTTCTAGTCTTACTTCCCTATATTTTATCAGAAATAGTTGCTGAAATGGTGATCTACTGATTTGGCCATATTTTGTCCAATTTATTAATGCAACTATTTGGTTAGGTGATTTCCCAATGTTAAATCACTATGACATGCTTAAAAATAACCCCCTTTTCAGGAGGGCAGAACTTCGTTGTATAGGCTGATCTAAATATCTAGAAATTTTATTTTCTACCATACATCCAACTACCCAGTAAATCATTGGGATCTCCTTGGGCAGTTAGGACTTCCTAGCAAGGCCCCACTGCTGTTCCCTGAACCTCCTCCAACATGCCAGGCTCTCCTCAAATATGCTTTGTCTCAGATGGATAACCCTTATTTATCACTTGGGCCTCAACTCTGGTGTCATTTCCCCAGGAAGCTTTCTCTGAAGCTCCCAGGTGGGGCGGTATCTCCCCCTTGCATGTTCCCAAAGGTCTTAGCACTTCCTGCTATCCCGTGTCATTCTGCCTTTTGGGGGAGCCCAGGGACTTGGAAAGTCCTGGCATTTCCATGAGGCAGGATTAGAGAGTTAGATTTCAATGAAGAGAGCTAAGTAACTTGCCCAAGATCATACAGCAAGAAAAGGGAAGAACAGGTGCTCACAGCCACATCTTTGAGTGCAAGTCCATGCTTTTAACCACAAGGGAATCATTATCTACTCCAAAAGGTACATGGTTAAGTTCTTTTCATGTTTTTAAGCTGTATTGGACAGGATACAGGAAATGTCCATGAAACCATAAGGGACTTCTTAAGGGTAGTGGTCCAAGTTAAGGCTCCCAACACATGTGTTAGGAAAAGCCAACATGCTTCACTGACCACAACCATCTGGACCAGGGATCAACAGTGCCCATGCCATAGGCCAGCATGTCTCAGATGCACATGATAGGTCGACTGCCTCTGAGGAAGTTTGGTGTAAAGCTCTGTGCATTGAGGTCTTCTATATGGGAGGAAGACAAACTAACCAAATCGGAGCCTCTCTTGGGAAACATTAAGCTGGTTGCATGCACAGAAACTGGAGCAGGATATAAGGCCCAAACTAGGCCCAGAATAAAGGACTCATCCATGCACATCCATCTAGACCATCTCACTGTGATGGGAGAGCATCATAGAATCCCAGTATGTCCAAACTGGAGAGAGCAGGGAGACCATGCAGTCCAACTTCCACCTTCCAAGGGTGAGGAAACAGAATGATGGAAAGAAGCTGGCCCACCCAAGGGCTCACAGAGGTCAGTAGCAGAATGAGATTCAACCAAAACCTCTGAATCCTAGGCCAGTCCTTCCATGTGCACTCCCAGAACTGGACATGCCTAGAAGATCAGAGAGGACACTCCAGGTGGAGGTAAGAAAGCACACAGAGTACTTGCAGGCATAGACAGGGTACACAACAGATGGGGTCCAGGTGGTGGAAGACACTGACTGCCAGTCCAGTGAACTTGTTCTTAATTCTACAGGCAGAGCTGATAACAGTGTGGACTCTCGATCCAGATCCCAGGCTCAGATCCTGCCTCTGCCACTTATCAGCTGTGACTCGGTACAAGTAAATTAAGCCCTGTACATCTTAGTTCTCGCCTCTTGAAAATGAAGATGGTGATAGCATCGACATCACAGTGTTGTTGTGAGGAGTAAATGAGCTGCAATGTGCGAAGGGCTCAGAACACCCCCTCCCAGCATATTGTAAGCATCAAAAAGTGTCCGCTTTATTACTATTTTTGATCAAGAGAGTCATGAAGAAAGCCATGTTTTCAGATGGTTACTCTGGCCAAAATTATCCCAGAGCCAGGGAGAGATGAGAGAAGTGTTAACATCACCTCGTGTGTGGGATGGGAAGGGAGAGAAGGGAAAAAGAAGCAGGATGGCTGGGTCTCCCATGGTCGATCTAGAACACCTCTTCTGATTTCATGCCTCTTTCTTGTTGCTTTGTGGAGATGAACTAACTCAAAGACCCATTTATTCTCTGTACAGCCAATGATTTCACACCCAGTTCCTTCAGAATGAGGATGGAAATGGGGAAAAGGAGAAAGTCCTCCCTGAATCTTGCTCAGCTGTCTCTAACCTCTCCAAACTTCCCCATCCCTAACTTGTCCTTGTGACTTCAGTGTTTAATATGCACAGGGCATTAACCACACCCTTACCGTGACCTGACTGACCCTGCAGCTGGAGCCAAGCACAGTGACAGAGAGCCCCAGGCAGCAGGCGATGGGCTTGTGCCTGTACCTGTTTATCTGAGGATTTAGTTTCCAAATAAAGCATCTGTCCTGGTGCTTTATGTAAATGCAAAAATGGCAATTAGCAGCCCACATAAAGGAGCTAAGGAGTTCCGCATCCATGTGGCTCATACACCAGGGGGGTGTTCATGCCCAAGAACAATGGACTGAAGGGATCATACACCTGGAGGTTTTCCAGGCAGTGTTACAAGCAAGTGACATTGACCTCCTTAGGGGATTTTGGTTTTCACTCTGGCTTAATGATGAGCCTCCATCTATCTGACTTTGCCTTCAATTAGAGATTCTCAAGAAGAAAAGAGTGCATGTCCCTGTATGTGGAAGCCAGGCCAATGGCCGTCAAGGATGAACACTCCAGAGCCATTAGCACCAGTCTCCCCTGTACATTTTCATGTCAGTAACCTACTCCCATTCTGCTGTGATTTCTCACATCACCTTGCATTCAGCTTTAGCTTCTCATTCCCACTCTAATCCAGCCATTTTGTTTAGGGTTTGGCTTTGATATATCTGATGCTTACACACTTCTGCCCACCTCCAACTCCAGAGTTCATTTAGCTTTGGTGTCTTGTGTAGTGTCCTCTGCCATAATTGCATTCCAGGGAATTAAAAGCCCATAGGGCCCCACACTGACTCCTAAGAAGGAACATCAAAAAAAGGAAGGCTATGCCTGTGGCCCTGGTGGCCAACTGAGGTACACATCTCTTACACTGGAAGTCCTGAGTCTCATATCAGCGTTTCCAAAGTGCGCACATTCATCAAATGACATCACACAAAAGAATCCACCTCCAAGAAATCCCAAGTGGCCACATTTGGCCTCTCATTCCACTTCAGGGAAGAAAGGATAGCTATCTGTATGCTTGCCCTAAAATCTGGCGAAAAGAATACAAGCTTACTGGGACTTCTCCTTTCGTATGTCCCTTGGGCATTGCAGCCAAGTTCCCCTGAGACATTTTTCCCCAACCTCCAGCCTAAAGTGACCTGAAGGCTCTATTACATGAACATAAAGCATTACTCCATTCCTTGCTTTCTGCCTGATCTTCCTGCTCCTCTCTAACCAACTCCTGTGTTTGAAATTCATGTCTATATGATCTCAGCTGAATAACAGTATCTGGGTCTATCAGTTCTTGGAAAGAGGGAAGATAGCATTCAGAGTTGAGGTAGTATGAATTTGGAGTGGTCACATGGGGCTTAGGGAACTGCTTGAAATGCACAAGATTCCATTAAGTCTAGATGACAGTTTTAACTGTCTAGAACGATGACTACCACACAATATCAAAATGTCTAGAATGATGACCACCACACAATATCAAAATGTCTAGAATGATGACCACCACACAATATCAAAATGTCGAGAACGATGACCACCACACAATATCAAAAAAACAAAATTGTGATCCAATCCTTCCAGTTTTCTCAAGTGGCACAGATTATTTTAACTCTCTTCTTTACATTGAATGCAATTCAACTGATGAGTACTTCTTTCTTTTCATAAAGACCACCATGAGGGAGAAGAAGTCCATTATGAAGACCCTACTAAATGGGTCTCCGTCCCAGGTACTGGGGCTTAGGACATGAACATATCTTTTCAGGAGAAAGTTCAACTCACAACAGGACAGAAGAACTCCTGGAACAGGCAGTGGAGGGAGAAGTTTCTTAGAGCTGCCATAACAAATAACCACAAACTGGGTGACTTAACACAATAGAAATTTATGCTCTCACAGTTCTGGAGGCCAGAAGTTCAAATTCAAGGTGTCTGCAGGGCTGTGTTCCCTCTTAAGCCTGTAAGGGAGCCCTTCTTTGCCTCTTCCAGCTTCCAGTGGTTTCTGGCATTTCTTGGTGGTCTGTGGCCTGCAGCTACAGTGCTCCAGTCTCTGCTTGTGTCCTCACATGGCCATCCTCCTTCTGTGTGTGTCTCTGTGTTCAAACCCCCTCTACTTATAAGGACACCAGTCATTGGACTAGTGTCTACTCTGATCCAGTATGACTTCATCTTAACTTGATTATGAATACCCTACTTCCACATAAGGTCTCCTTCTCAGGTACTGGGGCTTAGGGCATGAACATTTCTTTTCAGGACAAAATTCAACACACAACAGGGGACTAAGGACAGGCACTAACCTGACTCTACAAGCCAAATGGGGCTGGGTCTGTCTTGCATCCTGACTGCTCCTTCCAGAATAGGTTCCCTCTCTAGCACTCAGCCTCTGTCCTTTGATCCCAGTATCTCCAGGACCCCACACTCTGGGCCATCCTGACCAACCATGCTTCTGTCCTACCCTGCCTAGTGCCTAGCACTGTACCCAGCACATAGCATGCATACAAAAGATGATGGATGCATGACATCCAACTGGTCTTGTTTTGGAGACAAGACCGACGACCCTAGACATAATTATCTCAGAGGAACTGAGAATACCAAAGCTGTCTCCCTTAATCAGGACCACCCACCCAAGGAGGGGAACTGAGGGCCAGCAAATCTTCAGGCACACCTCAGAACTGCCTGCCAGTGTTCTGGGAGTCCTCTTTCTTGTTCCTACCATGTTCTTGACAGATGTTCTATTGTTGTTCCCTTCCCTGGGGTTATCTATTTTGTTTTGACCCTTGTCTCCAGCCCTGCTTTTATGATCTTGATGCAACAGGAAGTGACCTCAGCACTCAGCTTGCCCTTTCCCTTCCCCTATCAGTTTGGATGGACATTCCCTGTTACCCAGATCTGACCTCTAGGATCCACCCAGCCACTAGCTGTTTGCAAGATACAGAGCACAAGCTTGTCCCAGCATCCTAGCTCCTGTGTATGGAAACTGTAGTCTATG
Organism: Panthera uncia; assembly: GCF_023721935.1. Classification (NCBI taxonomy): domain Eukaryota; kingdom Metazoa; phylum Chordata; class Mammalia; order Carnivora; family Felidae; genus Panthera; species Panthera uncia. The sequence goes on from NW_026057582.1 coordinate 133,302,494, forward strand.
CCAGGCATGGTGTTAATGGTTTCCCATGGATCAATTCATTAGATCCTCAGAGAAACCCCAAGAGTTCAGACGAATTACTATACCCATTGTACAGATGAGGAAGCTGAGCCTTGGAGAGGTTGAATACCTGTCCCAAGGCCACACACCTAAGAAGTGGTGGCCTTGATTCCTTCCTGGGCCTCCAACTGTGCAGCAATGGTCTCAGAGCACAATGCCAGTTTCCCTGAGTGTGGGACACACTGTCCTGTTGGGACCACCATGATCTGGGGTGGTGCACAAACACAGTCAAATTGACTCCCTACATTAGGTTTAATCCTCTCCCATCTCTCTGGTTGTATAATGGAAAAGTCTTGCTTTGGTGCTGAATGGGATCTGATTTAGCACCTTTCTGACATTTGCTATTATCCTCTCCACCATCCCCACCCCCACCACCATCCCTGGTTTTTGTTTTTTTAAAAGCAAGTCAATCCTCCAGCTCGGGCAATTTGACAGGCAACCATCTAGGGAAGAAAATGCTACTGGTCATCATCTTATTTATTTTTCATGGTTACTTTGAATTCATGCAAGTGATACTGTTTTTCCTTTCATGGTACCAATTAAAGGCTTCATTATGTAATGTATTTGCTTAAGTACACGGGAATCCACTTCTTAAAAATTAATAGTGCATGTGATACACCCAATATGGAACACTCAAAAGGTGGAGCACAGGAGACTCCAGTGTGGAACAGTAAGGGCCCTGTGTGTTACTACCTCCCAGGACTGGGGGATCCCAGCTACCATACCAGCTGAGCTGGTGTCTCCCATCTAGATGCTCTTCAAATACTTTCGTGGTGTGTAGTCATTTAGAAAAGCTACAATTTTTCACAAGTTTCGGAAACATCAAAGAGCACTGACCCATTAACCACCACATTCTCCTCCAAAAAACCTCAAAGTTTGGAGAAAGTAATGATTAGCTCAGACTGAAGAAGTAAAAAATCTGCCCTGCCATTCATCAAGCTGGGATAACACACACAGATGAAGCCAGGAGCAATGCAATTGAAAACAATATTTCTCCCAAGGACACTGCACATTATAACCTTCTTTAACTATGGCTTTCTCACATCCTGAAAATCCTTGATCTCTAAAATCAGGGACCACGAGAAACTCAGCTTAGGAAATCATACAGGTAAAAATGAAACATTTCCCTCTTGCTTGGTGGAGGATCTAAGTCACTTTGACACAGAGATGCAGCCCCAATTTCCAGCCCAGGTGCAGAGCTTCAGAGAAGGGGGTTTCGAAGACATTTATCTTAACTCTGTTGTTTCCAAGGAAACAAGAGCCTGGCCCAATTTACAGTCCAGAACTGACACTAACACGCTGATACCCAACTCTGCTTTGTTTCGAACCTTTATTTCCATTTTTACCCTAAACATTACCCTTCCCGAAAACCCTGTAACAATTCTGCTTCCTCCTATGTTGGGTGAGATGCCCCGTGGTGAGCAGCCTCCCCCATCACAATGAGCCAACACCTCTTCATTAGGCCACAGATGGTGGTCTTAGGCTGATCTCGTGTATTCCCACCTCTGTTTGTTTCTGTTTACCTTTTCAAATAACCAAACAAACAAATCACAATTTGTCCCCTAGGGCTATCAGAGCAAAATTATGAAAACTGTAATTGAACTCTTCTATAGAAATCACCTGATAATTTGACTCAACCTCTCTAGGCAACCATTAATGTTATGGTTCTTTTTTTTTTTAATTTTTTTTAACATTTATTTATTATTCAGAGACAGAGAGACTCTGAGCATGAGCAGTGAAGGGGCAGAGAGAGGGGGAGACACAGAATCTGAAGCAGGCTCCAGGCTCTGAGCTGTCAGCACAGAGCCCGATGCGGGGCTTGAACTCACAAACTGCGAGGTCATGACCTGAGCTGAAGTTGGCCGCTTAACCGACTGAGCCACACAGGCGCACCATCTTTTTTTTGATGATTGTGGTTTTGTTTTGTTTCAGTCAGGAGTTCTGGCCTTGATCAATGCTGTGAGTAAACGCACAGGCTCGAATTTCCACAAGGCTGCTTTAGCTGTCCGCGCTCCACGTCTGCACGGGCAAAGTTCCATGCCCATGATGAAGCAGCATCTGTGGTCAAAGCCCACAGGCTCTTACACAAATTGTGTTGACTGGAGGTCATCTGGATGAAGAGAAGACCACGCCGCCCCCCCCCTCCCAGCTACATGTGGGGTTCTTGAGTCATGTGGCTCTTTTAGACAAGTCTAGCCTGGGATGGGATGGGGTGCAGGGTCCAAACTCCTTCCACACTGAGCCATCTGTTCTCTCGCCTCTGCTTCCTGGCAAGCATCTGCCTGCTCCCTGCTCACTCAGAGCTCCTCGGCTCTCCCCTAGCTGAGGCTCACACTTGATTTTGCAGCATGGCTGGCCACAGCGTGACTATGTCAGTCACTCACAGCCACAGGACTAAATCCCCAGGGCAGAAAATGTGATCAGATCAGTATCCCCTCACGCACGGGGGATATGTGCTTATGAAAGCAGACACAAACACGGGCACCTGGTCCTCCCTTGGGTGACAGAAGGAGATCCAAAGAGGGAAAGGGCTTTATACATCCGTTCTGTATTAACCTTAATAACAGAAGGATCGAAGACAGCCAAACTTCTTTTGCAACTTATGTTTGTCTAACTCAGGTATCACAATTATCTGCCTACTGATACCTCAGGAGAAAGTCTCAATAGGTCAAGGGTAGGGTTAGCCCAGCATTAGATGCCTTGATTGGCTCAGGAACATGGCATACTACCAACATCTGTATGCACCTGATGAAAGAGAGACAAGGAGAGGAGAGAAGGGGATAGGAGGAGAGGAGAGGGGATGGGTAGGAAGAGGGAGGAGAAAGAAGAGAGGAGAAGAGACAGGAGGTCAGAGGGTCAGTGCAACTTATTACTCCATCAGAAAAACAACTTCCTGCCACTCAGGAAGAAGTCAGTGAGTCAGTGCGAGAAGAAGTGTAGAAGTGTATAATTATAGCATTATTAATTCATGCTGTGCCTTTGAAAGGTCATTTTCCTGGGGGAACAGCCGAGTATCATGGAAAGGGCACCAGTTCTATCGTCAGGCGGCCCCAGACTCCACTGTGTGACTTTCCCAGATGTGTGACCTGGGCAAATTCCTCCCCTTCCCTGACCTCAGTTTTGTCTCTTGGGAACAATAGGGAGCACTACCTTGCCCAAGGTTGAATCTGAAGGTTACATAAGATAATGTGATTCATCCTCCCCTTGGGCTCCAAACCAGATCGAAGATGGAGTGACTAAGATCTCGGCTGCCATGGTTCAGGCTGCAATCAACATCATCAACAGCTCCATCCCTTAAGCTTCTGTGTACAGGATCCTTGTTTTGTCTTCAGTAGTTTGTTCCCAGAGAAAACATCACAAGAGCACAAGTTTCTCTTCTGAGATAAAGTCCTAGAGGTCAAAACATCCGAGCCTTCAAATGAATCTCCAGCTTTAAAATGTCTTAGTGATAAAAAAAAAAAAAACAAAAAAAACACTTGATGAACTTCTACAGGCTTCACCACATCCTATGTATGGGACATAGGGGATGTAGGGGACACTGTCAGTGCCCACCCTGTGCGCCAATGGGAAAGGGTGGGGGGGGGGGGGGGGGAGAGAGAGAGAGAGAGAGAGAATATCCCAAGCAGGCTCCGTGCTGTCAGCACAGAGCCTGACGCGGGGCTTGAACTCACGAACCATGAGATCATAACCTAAGCCGAAGTCAAGAGTCAGATGCTTAACTGACTGAGCCACCCAGGTGCCTCCATCTCCCCTCATCTTACTACTTTAGATCACCCTCCAGACATCCAATGGCCGCACCTGCACCACTTTGCCTGAAGGCATTCTTTGGCCAAAGCCTGTTTGCCAGCTCACGGGCAGGACGGAAGTGTCAGGGACTAAAACTCCCCAGGCAGCCCTCAACCAGCGGCCAGTGCCAGGGTGATAACCCCCAAGGGTATATTTTACTCCGGCTCTCAAAGTTACACCAACAGGACTGGGCTCCAGCTGCCCTCAGCGGCAGCCGCCTTTCCTGGAGTGATGGTTAACTTCATGTGTCAACTTGGCTGGGCCATGGGATGCCCAGAAATTTGGTCAAACATTCTGGATGTGTCTGTGAGGGGGTTTCTGAATGAAATTAGCATTTGAATGGGTAGACTGAGTAAAGCAGACCGCCTCCTCCTGGTGGGCCTCATCCAATCCACCAAAGGCCCAAATAGAACAAAAGTCTGACTGGAAAGAACTCTTCCTCTCTGCTTGACTGTCTTTGAGTTAGGACACCATCTTCGGCCTTCAGACTCAGACTGGGAATTATGCCTTCAGCTCTCCTGCTTCTCCCGCTAGCTGACTGCCAATCTTGGACAGATTCTCAGTCTCTATCATCTGCGTGAGCCAATTCCTTATGGTAAGTGTGTGTGTGTGTAATCATATATATATATATATATATATATATATATATATATATATATATGATGTGCATGTATAAATATACATGTAAGTTATTGGTTCTGTTCCTCTGGAGAGCTCTTACTAACACAGGAGACTTCTCTTCTTTGCCTCACTTCTCCACTTCTCTCCTAGGGATTACTCTACCAACCAACCAACCAAGCTACTAACATTCAAATCCTTGTGTCAGAATCTGCTTCTGAGGGAACTCAGACTAAGACAGACCAGCCCAGCTGCATTCCCGACCCCCTCTGCCTTGCCGTCTCTGACACGGTGAGGCTGGAAACCCAGCCATTGCTTTCCTAGCTTCCTGTGTAGTTACAGGTGGCCATGGGACCCAGTCTCGGCCAATGAGATATAAGAGTTAATCTACTGGGGCTTCTGAAATGCTATTTTACTTCTTGTTAAAATGGCAACGTATGGAAAGAAAACTTGTCTCTTCTGTTCTTCTTCCTGCCTTTAAATGCTAACATGGTACCTAGAGTTTTATCACCACTTACAACCCTAATGAATCCAGAGTCCCGAAAGGCCTGTAACATTTGCCATGTCTAATAAGACAAATCCCCAGAATCTAATTATTTTCTCCTGGGCACTGTGTATACAGTATTTTAAGATATTGACTCTCCCTTCCCCCATTCAAGCAAGTAGGGAGTTCTGCACATTGGCACCCAGGAGAGGTTTATGGCAGAGCAGAAAATAAATCTCCTGAAAGTGTTTCCGGCTCATATGTTCCAAAGACCTAAGGCCTTTAGGAAAGAGGATTCTGGCCATGGGATTGAGTGTCTTAAAAAAGAGAGATTTGATCTCACACAGGCAAAAAAGAAATTCCCCTGGCGTTGGAGAAGAAGGGCAGAAGCAGGGATTACAGAGAGGCCTCTGAGGCAGAGGAGATGTAGGCCCCACTATGTGTCACACTCTGCTTGTCTACAGCACTGTCACTGGCCAATGACAAGACTCAAGACAGGAAGAGTTGCATGGTGCATCTGGGCTGTCTGGGCCAGACCACTGGCATCTCTGCGAAGTTCCAGGGAGCTACAGAAGACTCCCAGAAGGACTGTGTAGGAAGGACAGGTCAATTCTCAGTGCAGTCTTTGGGGACTGGCAAAGCCCAATACTCTGAGGTTGAGTGATGGGTCCAAACTCCTTTATGGACAGAGACATATTACGAGTTTAGGGATCAAAAGTTGGCCCACACCAGCAATAACCACTGCACTGTTGTGAAGGTTACAAACCAAATGAGACCAATTCATCTTTCATTCTTAAAAAAATGAGTTCCTACCTTTAATGAGCATTGGAGACAAAAATGAAATAGGACACAGAGCGTGTTCCCAAGGAGCTTGTAGTGTGATAGGATAAATGCTTATGGCCAATTTGTAGGCTCATGGGTTGAGTTACACATCTCAGAAGCTTCCCAAATGTTGCCTGAACTAATTCTACCAAAAAGGCTTGTTCTGTGCCCCATCGATGGAATGAGCAAACATGACTCCAATTGGCTAAGCAGCTTACCAAAGATCACACAGTCACTGTGGGGTGGCACGGAGACTCAGACTCAGGGGGCACCTGGGTGGCTCAGTCGGTTAAGTGGACAGGTCTTGATTTCAGCTCAGGTCACGGTCTCATGTTCATGAGTTCGAGCCCCACGTCGGGCTTTGAGCTGACAGTGCAGAGCCTGCTTGGGATTCTCTCTCACTCCTTCTCTCTCTCTCTCTCTCTCTGCCCTTCCCTGCCTCTCTCTCAAAATAAATAAATAAACTTAAAAAAAAAAAGACTCAGATTCAGGTCTGACTGATTTCAATGGATGGGTTTCTTTCACTCTGCTCATCATCCTCCAATATCTACAGAGAGAACCGAGAGGAGTCTGAGGACCACTCTCCATACCCTAGACCCTAGACTGTATCAAGCAGAATTAGTTGTGTCTTGCTCTCCAGCGTGAATGTTTCCCAAAGCCAATTGCTACATCTGCTAAAGCTCTAGGTGACTTCCACGAAAACCAGTTCTATTCATCACACCTTACAGGAAAACGGCAACCTCCTGTATACACACATTAATTAACACAGCCGAAATAGGCTCAAGTTAATTATAGAGTCTTCCTAGTTTAAAAAAAAAACAATGACGAACAGACCAGCTGCCAAAGAAGACTCCACACCACGGAATGAAGTGAGAAAAGTAGAGGAAGACATCCCCTCACTACACTGTGTCTTTGCCTGAGAGATGACCCTCTGTTGAGAAGGAAAAGGTTTAGTGGTCAACGCCTCCAAGACTATGAAGCTGGCTACAGACTCAGAAGGTCTCTCGCAGCTTTGTCCACATTATACCTCCCTTTCAGGAAAGGCCCTGTGCCACTAGAAAAGATGTGTACATCAATTATTCAAAAGGGCTTATATCAAAGAGGAAGGAAAAATTTCGCGTCACTTTCCTAGCATTCGATATTTTTTCATTATTTATTACTAGCATCCATCTACTTGGGGAAGCATGAGCCAATGCTTTTTAAAAATCCATGAAAGATCCAACTCAAGAACTAGAGAGATATTGAGCAGTGTCTTCTCCGAGACCCAGAAAATAGACATTTACCACTGAATCTCCTGAATTCACGTTTTCTTTTGCTCCTCCAAGCATGCCAAGAAAAAGTGTAGAAAGCATGCTACGTTGCTCAAACCATCTCAGTCCTATGTTTACCTTTCTGGGGTTTTTTTAAAGTTAATTTATTTATTTTGAGAGAGAGGGAGGGAGGAAGAGAGAGGGAGAGAGACAGAGCACGCCAGCAGGGGAGGGGCAGAGAGAGAGGGAGAGAAGGAGAAAGAGAGAATCCCAGGCAGTTTCTCTGCTGTCAGTGCAGAGCCCGACATGGAGCTCGATCTCACAAACCATTAGATTATGACCTGAGCTGAAACCAAGAGTCAGATGCTTAACTGGCTGAGCCACCCAGGCCCCGTTTTTTAAAATAAATTTGATACCGGGGCGCCTGGGTGGCTCAGTTGGTTAAGCGTCCTACTTCAGCTCAGGTCACGATCTCACGGTCCATGAGTTCGAGCCCCACGTCGGGCTCTGGGCTGATGGCTCAGAGCCTGGAGCCTGCTTCTGATTCTGTGTCTCCCTCTCTCTCTGCCCCTCCCCTGTTCATGCTCTGTCTCTCTCTGTCTCAAAAATAAATAAACATTAAAAAAAAATTTTTTTTAATAAATTTGATACCAACCAAGAATCTCATCTCATCTTGATCTCTCTAGCCAATGCCTGCAGGTGTATAAACATTATCCGGCTTCTTCAAAGTAAAGTGTGTGTGGTCTGCTGACATCATCAAGTACCATCGGAGCAAATAACATTTTCCATTACAAACAGAATGAGCAACCAAGATATTTTAAAAGCAGCTCAGTATCATATCTTCCCCCACGAAAGAAATAGAAATAATGTTTTACCAGCTGTCACTGCCCACATGAACAGAAGATTGTGCTTTAAAGACTACATGGGGCACCTGAGTGGCTCAGTCCATTAAGCATCTGACTCTTGACCTCAGCTTAGGTCGTGATCTCACAGTTTGTGAGTTCGAGCCCCGTGTCAAGATCTGCGCTGACAGTAAATATCCTGCTTGGGATTCTGTCTCCCCTCTCTCTCTCTGTCCTTTCCCCATTCATGCTCTCTCTCTCTCTCTCTCTCTCAAAAATAAACATAACAACAACAACAACAATAACAATAAAGAATACAAGATAGGGAAGACCGTGATTCTCCCTCTCTTAACAGAAGACAAAATTCATAGAATCTTGACATACAGGGAAATTTAATGGCAATCAATTCCAACAGTCCTCAAAGCTGGGTGTGTAATCAGTCTAACTAGGGTTTTGGGGGGATTACATGAGCTAGATACTGGCTTTCAGTTAAATGTTGGTTCCTTCCTTCCCTTTCCTTTTGTTTTTCTTCTATGCTCGATTTGTTGTGGGATCTTATTTCCAAGTATCTCCTGGATCCAGTCTGTCTTTTCCATTACTAACACAGCCTCCACCACTCACATGATCATGCCTATATTTGTTCAGCATCATGTTGCTTAAATATTTAGGTTTGGATGGGGGATAAGAAATAAATTATCATTTTAAGAGAAAGCTTCAAACTCCCTTTCAGGGAGTTATTCTCCGCTCGGGAAAATATCTTGCAGTGCGTGTTGGGCAGCAGAAACCCTGGGAGCACGGGTGAGCAAGAGAAAACATAGCAAAAGAGGTAACGAAATTGTTCTGCATTTGAAATGAACAGGATGAGCTAAACAAGAAAGAGGGAGGAAAGTGACAGCACAGTGAGATTGGGGCAGCAAGGAAGAGAGGTCTTAGACAGGTTTAATATTTGAGTGTAAGTTGTCGCCCTGCTGTGCTATCAACTCATGCCCATTTCTCCAAACTTAGGTAAAATGTGCTACACATGAAAAAGAGTTTTTGAGGCAACAAGGAAAGTAGCTGCACAAGCCAGAGTAAAAGGACAGAAGTCAGAGGGAAGGAAGTCAAAGTCGACCTTGGCATGAAAACCCCCAAGAACTGCAAGAAATTCTGGGCTTTGCCACGGGATCAGCCAACCTTACCTAACTCTGAAGAGTCAGAGCGCTTCCTGCTAACATCTAGGCTGCACTGAGATTCCTGCCAAAGCCACCTGCTCTCAGGGCACCTGGGCGGCTAAGGTGGGTAAGTATCTGGCTCTTGATTTCGGCTCAAGTCATGATATCATGGTTCGTGGGATCGAGCTCCGCATCGGGCAGTGCAGAGCCTGCTTGGGATTCTCTCCCTCTCTCTGTCTACCCCTCCCCTGATGGTGCTCTCACTCTCCCTCTCTCTCAAAAGAAATAAATGAACTTAAAGAAGAAAAAAGCCACCTACTGTCTTATATCTCTACTCTTTTCATGCCACTCGGCCAGCTGCTTGAGACCTTGCACCACCATTGGTAGGACCGGGTGTTCTTTACTGGCAATTTCCATCAGAAAGTCCAGTCTTTTAAACACATACTCTTCCAGTTACAGCATTCACTCTCAGAATGAAACTTTCTATAATCTCTCTTAGCAGAAAAGTGTTACCAAAATGTGGTCTCTGTTCAGAAAAAAAAAAAAAAAATCAACTATGTGGCAACTCTTTAGGCTTGAACCTTCAAGAAAAAAAAGAACTATTTATTGAGTTTCCACTAGGTGCCAGGCTGTTGGCTAAGTATTTTACGTATATTTTCTCATTTAATCCTCATAAGAGCCCTCTCAGGTAGATATTATTCTCACCATCGTTCAGATAAGCAAAATGAGGCTCACAGGAGCTTGATAATCTGCCCAACGTGGTGAGGAGCAGAGCCAGGTTTACCTCGACTGTGCTGGCGCCTCTCTGTGCCCCTGGCCAGGCCACCCTGACGGACTTGCCCTTCACTGGACTGGGACGAGGTTAGAATAGCAAACTCCAAAGCTGCTCCCAAAAACACCAAGTCTTCCTGGAGAAGACTCTGCAACACATCTGCAGCTTGGCAACAGATCTCAGACACCAGCAAAGGACCTGGGAAAACTTCCAGCCTTTGCCAGAACAGCTCTGAGCCCACCCCAGCAGTTTCCAAACTCAAGCTGTATGTCAGAATCCCCTAAAACACCTTCCAACCTTGGGAATTTCTCAGGTCTCAATGCAGACCTGCTAATCGAAATTCTTTTGAGATGGGGTACAAAAGAGACTATATCTTTCAACAGGTCCCCAAAGAATGTAGCCAGTTCCAGAAGTGGGGTTTAAGAAAGACTGTGATTCTAGGACTCTGAGTATAATCCTTACCAGCCTGGTGAAAGTGGTGCCCCTAGCTTCCATCACAATAACTGCTCTATTTTTAAGAGAAGCTGGGGGAAGTGTTGGGAATCTTAGCATTAATATATGTTCATCTGACGCTCTATGGGTTTCTGTTTGGTGCCTGTGACCACAAGAAAGCAGGGAGACTTCTACCTCTCCATCTGTTTATTAACTTTTAGCAAGGCTGTAATTAATGAGGGGCCCATCTTATTATGCTTAATACAGAAGTAATAAACAGCCACTGAGGCATGCCAAAAACTCATTCAGGACAAGCACAAGCATGCTTTTAGCAGAAGATGGTCATTTAAGCCACAAAAATATCTGGTACATGCCCTCCAAACCCAGTCTGGTTAGTTCAGGAAGTCCAGTGGGGACAGAGACTGAATATCAGCCACATTCTCCAATTTTTGTTGAAAATAGATCAAAGAAAAGAGACAGGAATGGTTGCTGCTCAGATCCCAGGTTAAGTGATACCAGACCTAAATGAGCTAGTGCTAATTAAAGACAGTTCCAAACAGAAGTGTTTGAGATGCCAACTCCTTGGAGGAAGGTTCCATGGAGAGGCATACAGCTAATTAAAGCCCCCTTTGAGAAGGTAATATTTTTGTCCGTCTCTAGGACAGTCACCATACCTTTGGGATACTAAATATGTACACAAAATGCTAAAAAATACATTTTTATTATTTTTAAAAACTTCTTAATGGATAATTGTCAAATGACTTTTATTAGCCTTTATTTATAGAATTACCTAGGGCCATCAAAATGTTTATTATTGGGGGCGCCTGGGTAGCTCAGTCGGTTAAGCGTCTGACTCTTGATTTTGGCTCAGGTCACGGTCTCACGGTTTGTGGCTTCGAGCCCTGCATAGGGCTCTGGGCTGACATCACAGAGCCTGGAGTCTGCTTCAGATTCTGTGTCTCATTCTCTCTCTGACCCTCCCTCACTTGTGCTCAGTCTCTCTCTGTCTCTCAAAAATAAATAAATGTAAAAAAAAAAAAATTAAAAATGTTTACTATTGGGAAACTGTTAACTTTTTTTCCTATCTGCTGAAAAATATCACTGGCCTGGTGATGTTCATGAAATGTTTCCTAATAGCTGATGAACATCAGTTTTAAAACGTTTACCTAGACCAGAGGCTCTCACACTTGGTGCATCAGAATCACCTGGAGGGGTTGTTCCAAAGCAGGTGGCTGGGCCCCGCCACCTGATTTATTAGGTCTAGGGTAGGGCCCAAGAATCTGCATTTCTAACAAGTTCCCAGGGGATGCTGTGCTACTGGTCCCAGGACCACACACTGAGAACCACTCTCCAGGACAATCCTACTTTATGTTTTTGCAATAATTTATACCTTTTAGTTATTTGGGCACACTCTCTCACCCTCCAAAGTCCCCCACTTCAGATGATACTTTCCACATGCACCCTACTCTTTGTTCACATTTGCTTGACCTTAATCCATGGAAATCCCACACACCAAAAATGGAGGATGTTTTCCTGCAAAGAGAATGTGCTTTTGCTTTCTCTGAGAGTCAGGGATGCTGCAGTTCTGGGCTCATGTGAGCTGGTGTTGCAGCTTGCTGGAGAAGTCTTAGTTCCAGTTCCTCAACACTGCCTCTGGCCCTGGGCTTACTCTCCTTATCGCCGTGTTGATAGCAGTGTTTGCCCTCAGGGGACCCTGTCTTTCCCTTGGGGTACACTCCATACACCCTCACTGTCCCTGGCTCCCAGCTCTGAAATCAGCTCAAGGGTGAAGTTCTTGTTGCTGCTGTTATGGCTGTTGTTTGTTGGGGTTGGAGGGGTTCCTTGGAAGTTCCCTGTACTTATTTCTGCTTTTCACATTTTGTGAAAATTTTCAAACACATTCAAACATAAAGAGAATGATATAATGAACTCCTATATACCCACCAATCCGCTTTAATAATTACCAACCCATTCCAATCTTGTTACATCTACACCCCACCCAGTTTTCCCTTTCACACACCCCAGACATCACATGATTTCATCCATAAATATATCAGTAGTGTCTCTTTGAAAATAGGACTCCTTTAGGAGTGCCTGTGTGGCTCAGTCGGTTAAGCGTCTGACTCTTGATTTTGGCTCAGGTCATGATCTCACAGTTTGTAAGGTGGAGCCCTGAGTTGGGCTCTGTGCTGATAGCTCAAGGATTCTCTCTCTCTCTCTCTCTCTCTCTCTCTCTCTCTGCCCCTCCTCTGCTTGCACGTGCATGCTCTCTCTCTCAAAATAAAGAAATAAACATTTATAAATAAATAAAAACGGGACTCCTTTAAAAATTAGAACTCCTTTTAAAAATAATCAGTATAGCATTATAACACCTAAAACAATATTTTTGTAATATCATTTCATAATCTTTATACAAAATTTATTCAAATCATGATTTAGATAAGCCCCATACCTTACTATTGGTTGATATCACTTGTCCTTAATAATTTATATATTCCCCCCCCCGCCACACTATTTCTTTTTTATTCATTTTATGTTATTTGTTGATGAGACCAGATAGCTGGTCCTATAAAGTTTCCTATAGAGTGTGTTTTGCTGTTTGCATTCTTATGGTGTCATTTAACATGTTTTTCTGTCCCCTGTGTCTCCCTCAGTTCATAGGTTAAGTCTAGAGCCAGGCTGCCGAATGGAGCAGCTTTTAGCCACACATAGCTATTTAAATTAAAATTAAAATTCAATAAATTTTAATAATTCAGTTCCTCAGCCACACTACTCTATTTCAAGTTCTCAATACCTACATATGGCTAGTAGCTACTATGTTGGACTGTGCAGACAGAATTTCTCTATCACAGAAAGTTCTACTGGATAGCTGTTCTTTTATATTCAGGTTAGACTTGTGGGGACGGGAGCAAGGCTACTTCATAGGCAGTGTTGTGGTACTTCTATCAAAGGCACATAAAATCTTGCTCTCCTTCTTCTCATGGTATTAACAGACACCAGGGATCATTGCCTGGACTCAGGATTACAAAATCCTAGTTATAAAGTCATTTCTTCAATTACTAGCTGGGATACTTATATCCCTTATATAAACTTAAATAAACTTATATAAAGAACTTATATAAACTTATATAAAGAGAAACTTTCCCGTATCCACTATTTGATTGTCCTGAGATACAGTTTGCAAAGGAAAATCAATGTAAACATCTAATTCTTTGCCCTCATCTATCTACCAGTTTTCAAAACAATAAGTTGGCTCCCTAGCATCATCCAAAATGACCAGTGAGATGTTCTGTTCTGAGTTCCATTATGAACCTATAAGTTTTTAACCTATTGGATGTGTTTAGATCAACTGTAGTCTTAGCCACAACTAACAGCATTGAGTGTATAGTTTTCATATTTCCATGGCTGTACTTTTGTAACTAAATCTTAGAAGTAAGATTTCTGAGTCTAAAGGTAAGTGTACATGTAATGTGTTCACTGTCTCATGCTTGGCATACGGCTACTCATGCATTATTTGTGGACTCTTTACCCATAGTAAATCTAATAATAAGTTAGAAATAAGTAATAACTCTAAGTAAATGCTGGGATGCCACTCTCATCTTCAGCTGCTGGATTCTGATATGAACATGGCTTAATTAGTTGGGGTGATTAATAATTAGAGTCTGGAGGAGGGCCCCAATAGCATATTCAAGTTTTCAATAAAACCACTTATTTTAATTTGAGAAAGAGAGAGAGTGGGGGAGAGGGGCAGAGGGATAGAAAGAGAGAATTCCAAGCAGGCTCCACACTCAGCATGGAGCCCAACACAGGGCTTGATCCCACAACCTTGAGGTTATGACCTGAGCTGAAATCAAGAGTCAGATGCTCAACCGACTGAGCCACCCAGGCACCCTCCCCACAACAAAACCATTTTAAAGTAGTATAGAAAACAGTAAATGGTGTGTAGAAGCTATCTGACCCACCCCTCTCGTCTTATACCTGGGGAAACTGAGGCTTGGCATTTTCCTGATGCCTGATTTCCCCTAAGTCATCCCAACAACTGACTTACAGTTGGGACTTCCGTTCCCTGCAAATCAGACACGGGCACTTTTGATTTGCCTATAGACTATCTTTTGCACAGGACCTGATTTTTCATTTAGGACCAGATATCTCTCCCTTAATCTGCCATAACCCTAGTCAGGTGAGCAGCCTGTGTCCAGGAGGGCAGGAATGAGCAACCACCTCAGAGGCATCTTGCTTCTCCAGCCAAAGCTGCAGCTCTGTGTTTCATCACTGCCAGCTCTAGATCCCCGGGAACCAGCCTCCAGATGCCTCTCAGCACAGCAGGAGAGCCAGCCAACCCTGGCTGTCACCACCCCCGCCTTCCCCGGGGAAGGAGGCAGCCATTCCCACTCCTGGAAAGACAGACATGATGACTAAAAAAGCAGTCCACCTACGGGACCCTAAACTCTTCCTCCAGGGTGTGGAAGCCAGGGTTGATCCTGCCTGGCTGTCAGGTCAGGGCTCAGCGAATCAGGCCAATGAGAAAATGAAAGACGTAAGGGGCTTGCTGATAGCTTCTCCCAAGATCCCTCATTCCACTGCCTGGTTCTCTGCCTGGGGCAAAGCACCAGAGGGGACTGGGTCCTCCCCCCGATGCTTCACTGGCTGGGATCAGCACATGTAGATGAAGACGGTCTCCCCAAAGACATACGAAAAGGCCCTAGAGAGGAACCCCCCAGAAACTGACTCCTTGTGTTCTGGAGTTGTCAGTTGCATTAACCCTGCATCGAACCTCCCAGCAACCTACTCAAGTAAGGCCACTCTCTCTTCCTCCAGACCTGAGGTTCATCTCTAAACCACACCATCCGCCCATGACTGCCTGAATGCCATCCTGCTATATTATCTCCAAAGAGCACAGGTCACTCTTTGCCATATCAGGGACCAGTGATTTCAGCTGGGCTTCCCAGATCCTCATAGTTTGTGACAGTAGTGATATTTACAAAGTTTTCAAAACAGTATAATTTATATTTCTCGTTCTATCTAACTGTGCCCCCCAAAAACTGAGTGTGTGTGTTGGGGAAGGGGAGTTGAAGCACATAAAATACTGGCCGTGGGAGAAAGCTACAACTTTGGCGGGGGGGTTTCTCTCACCCTCCTGCAAGGTAGGTGCTCAGAACACTTCCTTTAGGGAGTCTCTTTCCTCATGGTCAGAGAGAGGGGTTTTAGGAGCAAGCAGACCTGGGTTATAATCCAGCCTTCATGAATGCTGGCCGTGTGTGAGCTATAACAAAATAATCACTGTGAACCCATTTTTCATCTCCAAAACTGGGGAACACCCGCCTCACAGAGCAGAGGTAACAATTACATGAGATAAAGTAGATAAAGCCCCTAAGAGAGCCCCAGGCACATAGTAGGAGCTCAGGTAATGCTGGTTTCCTTCTACCACCACCTTCTCCCTGGCCAGGGTGTCAGAGAGGTTTCAACTTTCCTATCTGACAGACACAGTTTTAAATTCTCTTTCTGACATGAATAGACACTTCTCTAAAGAAGACATCCGGATGGCCAACAGGCACATGAAAAGATGTTCAACGTCGCTCCTTATCAGGGAAATACAAATCAAAACCACACTCAGATACCACCTCACGCCAGTCAGAGTGGCCAAAATGAAGAAATCAGGAGACTATAGATGCTGGAGAGGATGTGGAGAAACAGGAACCCTCTTGCACTGTTGGTGGGAATGCAAATTGGTGCAGCCGCTCTGGAAAACAGTGTGGAGGTTCCTCAGAAAATTAAAAATAGACCTACCCTATGACCCAGCAATAGCACTGCTAGGAATTTATCCAAGGGATACAGGAGTACTGATGCATAGGGGCACCTGTACCCCAATGTTTATAGCGGCACTCTCAACAATAGCCAAATTATGGAAAGAGCCTAAATGTCCATCAACTGATGAATGGATAAAGAAATTGTGGTTTATATACACAATGGAATACTACGTGGCAATGAGAAAAAATGAAATATGGCCTTTTGTAGCAACATGGATGGAACTGGAGAGTGTGATGCTAAGTGAAATAAGCCATACAGAGAAAGACAGATACCATATGGTTTCACTCTTATGTGGATCCTGAGAAACATAACAGAAACCCATGGGGGAGGGGAAGGAAAAAAAAAAAAAAAAAGAGGTTAGAGTGGGAGAGAGCCAAAGCATAAGAGACTGTTAAAAACTGAGAACAAACTGAGGGTTGATGGGGGGTGGGAGGGAGGGCAGGGTGGGTGATGGGTATTGAGGAGGGCACCTTTTGGGATGAGCACTGGGTGTTGTATGGAAACCAATTTGACAGTAAATTTCATATATTAAAAAATAAAAAAATAAAAAAAAAAGGGAAAAAAAAAATAAATTCTCTTTCTGTCACTCAACAGTCATTTCAGCCATGGGTGACATTCCCTCTCTGAGCCTAAGCTTTCTCATCCATGAAAAAAATTTTTTTTTCTTTTGCAGGATTGCTGTGAGGGTTAGCGATAAAGTGCCTTGAGGCGTTTGCTCAACCAAAGGTAGCTCTTACTGGTTTTCATGGCTTTTCCCCTCCCCACCACATGGGCTCCAGCTGAGAAGCACCACATTCTGGGCATGGGCAAATCTATCATGGGTAGATAGTGGGTAGATCAAACATGACCATGCTGTATGCCAGGAATTCTCAAAGGGGGACCTTGCCCCCCTCCCAGGGTGTGAAACCCACTTCTTACAGGGGGCACCTGGGTGGCTCAGTGTGTTAAATGTCTGACTCTTAATTTCAGCTCACAGTTTATGAGATCGAGCCCTGCATCAGGCTGCACGATGACAGTGCAGAGCCTGCTTGGGATTCTCTTTCACTCTCTCTCTGCCCCACCCCTGCTCGTGCTCTCTCTCTCTCTCTCTCTCAAAATAAATACACTTTAAAAAAGAAAAAGAAAATCACTTCTAGGAGGGAGCAAAAATTGGTTCTATGGGGTGAGAAGAAGGCATCACAATGGTCTGGGCTCCTCAAAGGGCCACCATACGTGAACAGATACATGGTGTACCTGTGGTATTAAAGTTTCGTGGTGGGGAGGAAAGGGTTAGCAATTAGGAGGAAAAAATATCTAAAAAGCCTCCTGAGGGCTAATAATGAAAAAAGAAAAAAGTTGAGAAACACCACTATATATATATAGACCAGAAACATCTGAGAAAAAAGGAAATGGCTGACTGAAAACTCAACACCCCAGTCTGGGTTAGCAAGAGCGCTGGGTGAGGGGGGGGGGGGGGGGGGGGGATGGAGGGGGTGGTAGGAGAAAACAGGTGTTCAATCCCACCTGCTGGGAGCCTACAGATGATTCTGGTGCCACTGCTTTATTTTTTTTTTTAACTGAGTTTTTTTAAACTAAAAAGAAGAAAGAGCTAATATATATTGAACGCTTACATGCTAGGCATAGTGCCTGGCCTATTAGCTGTATTACTGCCATGTGATCATGAAAAGTAGGCTTCAGTTTAACAGATGAGAAAACTGAGGTCCCTTGAAGTTAAGCATACAGTTCGTTCTGGAGTCTGTGTTCCCTCGAGAACATCGTGCTAAATTATGCCTGGTGTTCTGGAACCACTATGAAAGAGAGCCCCCTTTTCACTCTGGTAGGTGTCCTGGTTTGGGTAATAAATAATCTTCCCATGTCACCCCTACATGGTTGTGCCGTCCAGCCCTCCAGGGGCTTGGACATAAACAGGGCTGGAATGAGAGCTATTCAATCCTGAAGAGCCTCTTGCACCAACATCCTCATCAGAGGAGGCACAAAGGTTCCTGGAGGAGAGGAGGCTGAGTAGAACCAAGAAAAGTGGAGAGTTATAAGAGGACTCCCACGTTCAGAAATCACAGCCCACCTCACTTTTGGAAAGATCCTGCACAAAGCCCCAGTGGACGCGTGTGGACCTTTGGGAGCCCAGAGAAAAGCAAACACCACGTGTGTGGTGACCCCACATCGGCTGGCTGGAAGCATCGGTTCCAGCATCTGGTGGATTGCATAACTTACTAGCACACCTACACACAAGCAAAGAAGCTCCAGCCAGGGTCTGGTTGCCAGGGCGCCAGTCCTGCCCAGGGACCCCACAGCCTGGGACTGGAAACGGCAAGGGTTTAGAGTTGCGGATGCAAGCCCTGCCACCTGCCCACCCAAGGTATCGTCTGCAGACCCTCGCTGGGCTCTGCAAACTGACATCTGCAAGTTCAAGCAGGAAGTCAAGGCTGCTGGAGACATTCTATTTGAGCCTGCATCTGAATAATTTAACACTCCCTCCAAAATAGACTATCATTAGAATTTGTCAATTCCTGTGCATTTGAGCAGTCTCCAAAAAAGAAAAGAGAGAGAGAGAGAGAAAAAAGGGAAGGAAAAGTTCCCATACATACTGCCTGAGAGCAGTGCTATGGGAAGGTGGCAGTTCAATGTTGGTTTCTTTTCTAAAGTCAAAGCCCTGTGCTTACAGGTGCCTCTGACCCAACAGACAAACACAGCCCCTTCCACGTCTATTTCACTCTAAAACCAAGTCTGCACTGTGCACACAGGATGTCAGAGAAAATGCCTGTTTCTCACATGGTCACAGATGTCCACTGCCACCTTCACCACTTATTCTGTGTGTGACCGTATTCAAGTCCCTTAACTTCTCTGGTCCTCAGTTTCTCTATCTGCAAGGTATGAGTAATCGCATAGCCTTCCTCCTGGGGTTTTTATAGCATTAACTGAGCCAGCAGGGGTGATGGGAGAGGTCTCCCTTGCTCTGGCATGTAACAGATCCCAATAGTCTTTAGTCTCCCAGTCCTTATTATGCACCAACTGTATGTAAAATGCTGCTGGTTCCATGTTCCACAGACAGGCACCCTTTCCAGCAGAAACTCATTTTCTTTTTTTCCCGTTGCTTATGCTGCTGAACACTCATTCTAAAAGCAAACCACCAACAGTGGAACAAAAAACAAACAAAATACGTGGATACATATACACACACACACTACACATATATGTAGACACACACACATACACACACACACACACACACTCAACTTCCAAGGCAGGTGTTCAC
Organism: Panthera uncia; assembly: GCF_023721935.1. Lineage (NCBI taxonomy): Eukaryota > Metazoa > Chordata > Mammalia > Carnivora > Felidae > Panthera > Panthera uncia. Next base: position 133,321,769 of record NW_026057582.1, read on the forward strand.
ATCAGCTGAGCCCCCATCCTGCTTGTCAGTGACTGGAGAGCCCCCAGTAAGTACCTAGTTTTATTCCCTTGGGGGTTGTTCCAAACCTTTCTCATGAATCCCGTCCCACTTCCTAAACCTTCCCTCCTGCTTCCCGATCACATTCCCAACTCAGTGAACCCTGTCGCCTTGGCTCACAGTGACTCCCACCTCTGTCCACCCCAAACTCTCCCCCATCCCCTGTGCTCTGCCTCCCCAGCACCACTACTGACTTCTAAGGCTCACCTCCTCCCTGGGCTCAGCCCCGCCTGCCCCCATTTGTTCCTGAACTTGGTTCCATCCACCGCCTCCTCCCTCTGAATCTCTAAGCTTGGTCTCCTCACACTATTCCTTTTTTACCCTATAAAGATGCTCAAATATCACACCATCCGGAAACATTTCTCTCAGCAACCTTTCCCGCCGCCTTGAGCTGAAGGGGCTCCACTTTAGAAAGTCTCATCTCTGCAGTTTTTCTACTAAGGCTCTATTTCCAAAGCAGCCGAAGAAGCCTGAAGTTCCCGCTTCAAGGGGAAAGCAAGAAAATTAAGCATCCTCGGCCCGAAACACCTGATCACAACCTAAGAGGAGACAGATCCCACGGGGCACCTGGGTGGCTCAGTCGGTTGAGCGTCCGACTTTGGCTCAGGTCATGATCTCGTGGTCTGTGAGTTCGAGCCCCGCGTCAGGCTCTGTGCTGACAGCTCAGAGCCTGGAGCCTGCTTCAGATTCTCTGTCTCCCTCTCCCTCTGACCCTCCCCAGCTCACACTCAAAAATAAATAAACATTAAAAAATTTAAGAAAAAAAAAGAGGCAGATCCCAAACCTGCTCCAGGACATTAGCTTCGAACAAACCTCGGCCAATGTCAGCACTTTGGGTAATTTATGGAATAACACCTATTGGTCACCTGGCACTCGCCTTTGATTGGACCCTTCCCTGGATTCCTGGAGCAACATGTCCCCTAGACCCTTTTCTGATATAAGTGCCTACCCTGGGCCACACGAGACTCCTTCTCCCCTTTCCAAATCTCCCAGGCACTCTGTCTTCTCTTTTCTGTCACTCATGCTATTCAACAAATTCTATTTTTTCTCCGGCACACTGTGGGGTCCTCCTCTGGGTTCCTGGACCCAGCCAGCCTGTATCACTTTCACCAGCAAATACCTTAAGGAATGTGTGGATTCACTGGACCCCCATCCTCCTGGACCCCCTTCTTGGTCAGCCCTCTTCTCTTCGGGATCCATGCACCCTGCTCTCTCCTGGATCTCCTCCTTCCTCCCTGAATGCCTCTTCTCTCTCCCATTCCCTGCTCCTCATCCTCCAACTCCAGTTTAAATAGAAATGTTTTCTGTGACTCTGTGCATAGCACACCTCTCTTCTGCCTCCACCCTGTCTCCCTGGAAGATCACAGTCACTCCTCCCACATCACCACAACACTTGACCCTGGTCTTGCCCCTGAATTTGCAATTAGCTCATGAACCTGCCCACTCGGATGTCCACCAGCACCTGCTGAGCCACTGCAAGTGTCAGCCACTGAACAAAGCGCTCTCCCAGGCTGGCACACTGAACCCTCTCGAGCCCCCTTCACGCGTGACATTCCTGCCTCCATTTTACAGGAAACGAAGCAGAGGCCGAGGAAAATCATGCTCATGGGCACATACGTAGTAAGGGGCAGGGCTCGGATTCTAACCAGGGGACACACCAAAACCCACAAAGTCATACTGCCTCCAACCACAGACCAGAGCAGATTGAAAAACATCCCCTCCAAAGAAGCCATGGCTCCCTACTGCCTAACAACTTCCCCCACATAGGCCCTCCTGGGGGTTCTCGCCCACGCCAGGCTCATCATGCTGGATGCCTATGTGGGAGCTCCACCTGGGTTCCGTCCACCTTTGCAGCCACATCTGTGCCCCCGGACCACATTCCCATCCTTGGCTGTTCCCAAACATACTACACCTTTGCTGGCTTTGGCTTCTTGCCTGGCTCAGCCACAGTGCCGCATTGCCTCTACTCATTCAACCCCAGGCGACTGACCTCTCCTTCAGCACACCCATCACTGTGATTCTTTTACCCCTGTCTAGAAAGCTGCAGGACAAGGGACTTGCACATGGAGACACAGGGGCCTCATATTCAACCAGGTGGCGGGGAGGTGGGGGGCGTGGGGGGGATTCTGGACCCTGGGTCGCTATCTGCTTCACTCACTTGTTCTGACGCGTGCAGAAAAATCATTGCTGCCAAGCTGCAAAGTTCATTGTCGAGGGAAAGGACAGAACAGCTTTTGCGTGCTGACACCTCCCCCAGTTCTCCCATCCCACTTCCTCGGAGAGCGGGCTCGGAGGCTGGCTCACAGTGGGAGGGGGTGAGCACAGCTCCCCGGAGGGGCTGACAACCTCTGTGAGACACTGCATGGGGCTGGTGACGCGATGTGACCCCGGAGGGGGCAAGTGCAGTTTCTGTACATTCTCAAGTTTGGTTTGAGCCCTTGGGATGAACGTGAGAAGGACAACAGGGCTCACAGGTGTGCTGCCTTCCTTTTCTCTATGGAATCCGCTCAGATACCTGGGGGATGATTTTCTGTGCAGGGCCCCAAATATTATTTGCTGCCTCCGCCCGAGTCTCCTTAGAGTCCATAAAATACATGTCACGTCAAGGCTTATAATGAGAAAAAGAAAAGCTCAGAGAACTACTCCTGAATCTGCTTAGCTGGGCAGAGCTAATGCAGAAATCCTGATGAAACCCTGGGACTATTTATTTCTACACCCCCAGTATGCAGGGGTTAAAACTTGAACTCCATCTGTAAAGGCATCGGGCTAGACTCAGCAGAACACTTAGCTCCTCCTTCCCACCTCCCCCCTCTCCACCTCCTCACTGCCATCTCAGCTCCTTATGCACCCAAACCCCCTCTGGGCTATTCCTGGGCCCATTCTGAGTCTGCTATCCCTCTGGAGTATTTCTTTCCTTTTTCATCCCAGAAGCTATTTATTCCATAGAAAGAGCTTTTCTTTCCCAAAATCAGGACAGGTGGACAACCTGCTTTCTAAGCCCCTACTGAGCCTCTCCGCCAGAGGATGCAAGAAAAGCTGGCTGGACAGGGCTTTCAGTGTGAGGTTAGAGACTACAGAATGCCTTCCCAGCAACCTCAAACAGGGGGGCATGGCATAACAAGCTTGTTCTAGAACAGCCACACAAAGGGTGCAGCTGATCTGTTTCCAGGCTGGCCTTTGCCCGTTAATTAGTTTATTATATCCCAGAATGTTGAAATTCATCGCCCACGCTCCCTACCACACTCATCCATCCTTTTTCTCTTTTCTCTAAAGGTAAATCTAAGCCCCAAGGGGCAGGACAGTGAGAGAACATTTCATAAGCATTCTGCCACGAGCCCAACTTAGAGCTGAAAGCTTGACATTCATTCAGTCCCCACGAGGACCTTCCAATGTAGCTACAGTTATTACCCCATTGTATAGAAAGAAAAAAAATGAGGCAAGCTCAGAGAAGTTAAGCAACCGACCCGGGATCACACACTAGGGATGGATGGAGCTAGCATTTGAGTCCATGGTTTCCGATTCCAAAATCTTTGCTGTGTGGCCGGCAAGACAGATGACCAAACTGAACTGCTCAGCTGTAGACTCCTTTAAATTTTTTTTCAACATTTATTTACTTTTGAGAGACAGAGAGAGAGAGAGAGAGCATGAGCGGGGGAAGGGCAGGCAGAGAGAGAGAGAGGCACAGAATCCCAAGCAGGCTCCAGGCTCTGCTCCAGGCACAGAACCCGATGTAGGGCTTGAACCCACAAAATGTTCATCATGACCTGAGCCAAAGTCTGATGCTTAACCAGATGAGCTACCCAGGTGCCCCAGATGTAGACTCCTTTAGAACAAAAGCCATACCTTAAACGCCTCTGTATTCCCCAAAGCACTCACCAAAGGAAAAGACCTCTATGGGTGATAAAAGAATGAATGAATGAATGAATGAATGAGTGAATGAATGAACAATTAAATGAAATAAGAAATAAAATAAAAGATTTTCCTGCTTCCTTCTGAAGGTGGTTTGTAACCTGATTTGCTGGTTTAGTTTTACAATAAAGCTAAACACAGAATGACACCAGCAACTGAGGAATGTTAGCTTTTGAGGCAGACAGGGCAATTCCCGGCACACCTCATGAAGATCTACACCCGTAGATTCCTACATTCCCACCACCTGGTTGGGAAACTGTATTCCTTCTCCTGGTTCTCCACTTACCTATCTAACAGAAATAAGTCTCCGCGTCCCTATCTGTTAAATGGATCAGAAAGGAAGCATGGTGTAATGAAAAGGACAGAGCTGCTGGCCAGAATAGGTTCCAACCCCAGGGAACCACTCAGCTTCTGTGAAACTCAGTTTCCTTTATGTCCACATGGAGTACTAACACCCTCCCCCTTGCCTCCTCGGGAAGGGAGGACGACCTCAAAAATTAGAGAATTTGGGGTAACTAAGGTGACCAGCTGACCATCATTCAAGAATCTTCCCAAATCTGAGTTATCTCAGGATAACTGTGGATAATTGCGGAAGGCAGAGGAATGACACCCCCCCCCCCCCCCCCCCCCCGCCGAAAGCCATCCATGTCCTAATCCCTGGAGCCTGTGCAGGTGTTATTTTACATGGCAAAAAGGACTTGCAGATAAGATTCAGTTAAGGATCATAAGAGCGAGAGACTATCCTGGGTTATCTGAGTGAACCCACTGTAGGATCGCAAGGGTCCTCATAACTAACGGAGGAAGGCAGGGGGGTGTCAGAGTCAGAGAGAAATTTGAAAATGCTAAGCTGCTGGTTTTGAACATAAAGAAAGAGGCCGTAAGTCTAACAATGCACTGGGCCTCCAGACACTGGAAAAAGTAAAGGAACAGAAGGAAATGTTAGCCCAGTGACACCCATTTCAACCTCCGATCTCCAGAACTGTGAGACGACAAACGTGTGTTGTTTTAAGCCACTAAGTTCACGGTCATTGGCTCCAGCAGCCATGGAAAACAGACTATCCTTGCCTGAGGTCTGGCTCCCACCCTAAATCAGGTTGCACCAACCCTACACCGGCCCCTCTAAATTGATCACGCATTCTGGACAGAGATATCAACCAGAATGCCACATGGCTTATTGCCAAGGAGAGATCTACCTGTCAGACAGGATGCTCAGCTTGGTGTGACTGGCGTCCCCTCCTCCCCTTAGGCAGACCAGCGTGGGAAGGATATCTGGAAGGAGGCTGAAGAACACAGAATTGCAGCAAGCAGAGGCAGATGAGTCACCCGGCTCCAGCTCAGAGACCCCATACCCGTGCCCACAGCAGCAGCAGCCTCGCCAAGGGACCCCTCCTACCTGAGTCTCTCGGGGACAGTGCCCTCTCTCTTACATGGACTCGGAAGCCACCCGCTGACACCACCTTCTGAGGAGCTCCCCTTTCCCCGCACACTTGGCTGACCAACACCTCTGAAAAGTGTTAGATGTGCTTTCTTTAGAATTCTGACAATTAAATAGCTAATACATTTAAAGCACTTAGAACACAGGAAGCACTCAGCAAGTATCAGGTATTATCATTATTGGTATATTCGATCCAGTGATGTTCAAGTACAGTGGCGCTGGGGGCCCTTTTCTCTCTTTAAAGTGAGTTCATTTTCCGACTCTGCTCCTCATGCCCTGATGTTAACTTTCCAGGTTCTCGAGGGAAGCCTCATCCCTTGTACCAACTGCACGGGGGTGATGATGAAGAGGTCACCTGGGATCACTGTCAGGTGAGCTGGGGGATCCTCTTTAATAAACGAGAAAAGGTAGGGGCACCTGGGTGGCTCAGTCAGTTAAGCGTCCGACTTCAGCTCAGGTCATGACCTCACAGTTTGTGAGTTCGAGCCCGTGTAGGGCTCTGTGCTGACAGCTCAGAGCCTGGAGCCTGCTTTGGATTCTGTGTCTCCCTCTCTCTCTGCCCCTCCCTAACTCAGGTTCTGTCTCTGTCTCTCAAAAATAAACATTAAAAAAATTTTTTTAAATAAATGCGAAAAGGTAGGTGAAGCTGTGAGTATAGCACCTGGCACAGAACAGAAACTCGGGTGTTTACCTCATCACTCATTCACTCTCTGTCAGGGGCTGAATTGTGCCCCTCAGAATTCGTATGCTGAAGTCCTAGCCCCCAGCACCTCGGAATGTGACTGTGTCAAGATAGGACATTTAATTTAATTTTTTTGATGTTTATTTATTTTTGAGACAGAGAGAGACAGAGCATGAACGGGGGAGGGTCAGAGAGAGAGGGAGACACAGAATCTGAAACAGGCTCCAGGCTCTGAGCGGTCAGCACAGAGCCCGACGCGGGGCTCGAACTCACGGACTGTGAAATCATGACTTGAGCCGAAGTTGGACGCATAACTGACTGAGCCACCCAGGCACCCCAAAGTAGGACCTTTAAAGAGGTGTAAACATGAGGCCCTTAGGGTGGTCCCTGACCCCATCTGACTGGTGTTCTTATAAGAAGAAGAGATTGGGGGGGGGATGGGTATCTTGGTGGCTCAGTCGGTTGAGCATCTGACTTTCTCTCTGCCCCTCCCCTGCTTGTACTCTCTCTCTCTCAAAAATAAATAAACATTAAAAAAAGAAGAAGAAGAAGAGATTGGGACACACAAGGAGACACCAGGGATGTGCGCACACAGAAGGACGCCCGTGTGGAGAGTGGGTGGATCATCAGGGTGGCATCCTCAAGCCACGGAGAGAAGCTTCAGAGGAAACCAACCTGCTGGTACCTCGAAGTCAAATTTCTAGCCTCCAGAACCACGTGAGAAAAGAAATGTCTGCTGTTTAAGTCGCCCAGTCGTGGTGTTTTGTTACGGCAGCCCAAGCCAACTAATGCACTCCCCTTTCGAGAACAAATACTTTTTAAAAAAATGTTTCTTCACTTTTGGGAGACAGTGTGTGAGCAGGCAAGGGGCAGAGGCGGGGAGGGGGACAGAGGATCCAGAGCGGGTTCTGCACTGACAGCAGGGAGCCCGATGTGGGGCTTGAACCCACGAAACGGGAGGTCATGACCTGAGCTGAAACCAAGAGTCAGATGCTCAACAGACTGAGCCGCCCAGCAGCCCCGAGAACAAATACTTTTGCATTTCTGGACAGCAGAACGTTGTAGTATGACTTCGCAGCAGCCTCCCATCTCTCTGTGGGCTGAAAACATCTGCTTTGTACACGAAGGGTGTACGTGCTCCCACAAGCACAGGGCTGCTGGGCACGCGTGACAGGGTTTCTCGCTCCCTGAGGAAGAGGGTGCCACTAGCTTCACGATCCCCCCAAGAGTCCTGCTTGGAGAGTCACGCATCGTCGCCTGCAGAGGAAACGCCACGGGCACTGCGGATACGCAAAGCTGTAAAATCGCAAATGACAGATTCGTGAGGTCCCTGAGAGAATAAATAGCGAGAGCAGATGGAGAGATGAGGCTGGGAGGTTTCATTTAAATCTTAATAACATTTTGATAATTGAATGAATGTAGTGAGAAAACCATAGCAGACCAGTACTGGCGAGCCAAAACCGTTGCCCACCCAAGCTGCCTTTCCCATAATGAGGGGCCAAGGTTACGCGGACAAATGGCGTCCTAAGGGAGATTAAGCACCTTCTCTGAACTGGCAAAGCCAGGTGTCTTGTGATGGGGTGACATTCAGGGCAACACAGTGCACCCCACTTTCCCTATACACCTCTCCAGGGCACGTCTCTCGACCACAGTCCTCCACACGGTCCCACGTGATTTCCAGGTAAAGGGGTGACTTACAGACATGCAGACAACACAGACAAGTGTGTTCACCGCTCAGGTCTGTGTCCCCTGGAGATGGCTTAACCACAAATCCAGCCTGTTCCCAAGCAGTCTCTGGAGACCTTCAGTGAAGACAGGCCCAGTATAGAGAAAAAAAGCACCAGGCAAGGAGTCCACAGGCCTGGATCACCACTCTATTGTGCACCCCTTATAAGACTTGGAATGTGTGATTTAGCTCCCCTGTAAAATGGAAACAACACTTCCTACCTCACAGGAATTTGTTGCAAAGGGTAAGCGAGGTCTGCTCTTCAGAAAATGGGAGGCAATTAATTACCTGACATTCAACAAACTCAAATTCCCCCACCACCCTCATTTCTGTCCCACAAATGGCACCATGTACACAGGGACCCATGAGTGTTTGCCCCATGGATCTTGACTTTTGAGGTTATTCCTGGATAAGCACATGCCGACTCTATGGTTTTATGGCCCACCCACACCCGCTTTCCTCAAGCTCTAAATAGACATCTTGGGTCTATTTGCACCTGGGTGGCTCAGTCAGTTGAGCCTCCGACTTTGGCTCAGGTCATGATCTTGCTGTTGACGAATTAGAGCCCCATGTCGGGCTCTGTGCTGACAGCTAAAAGCCTGGAGCCTGCTTCAGATTCTGTGTCTCCCTCTCTCTCTGCCCCTCCCCTGCTCATGTTCTATCTCTCTCTGTCTCAAAAATAAATATAAAACATTAAAAAAAATTTTTTTAAAACAGACATCTTGGAACATGTAGGCCTGAAGACAGGCAAAAGGTTGGGGCAGATGAGCCCCAGATGCAAAATATGTTAACTGGCACATCCAGGTTTGTTAACTGGCTCAGAGAGCTGAAACAAGCAACTAGAAGCAGCAGAGGGGACGGAGAAGGAGCAGAACTGGGGAGGACCAGCTCTACAGCAAGCGTGCTGGCAGAGAACAAGCAGGGGACTGCTGTCCAAATGGCTCACAGCACAAAAGGCTGGGGCAGAGTCAACCCAGCAGGAGAAAGCTTAGTGATTAAAGTTGATTCACACAGAGAAACCAACCTCAGGCACTCCTGCTTTCCTAACTGAATCCTCAGGGAGGATGTCTGGGGACCCCATTTGCGAGCAGTGTTGATGGAGCGGAGGGAGGGCGCCTATGATAAACACCCACTCTGAATCAGGCTCTGTGCACACCTGACCTGCATCCACAGCATCCCTGGCCTAATGAGATATATATCCATAAGGTAATATGTTCATAGTGCTTGGCATATTGGGAGTTTTACCAAACAGGGACCAGTTAGCACATATTGGAAATGTAGTCTTTGTAGTAAGACTCCTGGAGTCAATGGGCAAGATCACATTAAAAATATTGATACAGGGCACCTGGGTGGCTCAGTCGGTGAAGCGTCCGACTTTGGCTTAGGTCATGATTCTGCGGTTTGTGAATTTGAGCCCCACGTCAGGCTCTGTGCTGACAGCTGAGAGCCTGGAGCCTGCTTCAGGTTCTGTGTCTCCCTCTCTTTCTGCCCCACCCCCATTTGCGCTTGCTCGCGCGCTCTCTCTCTCTCTCCCAAAAATAAATAAACCTTAAAAAAATATTACTGATACAAAGCAGTGCTTTCTTAAGGTGGGTGTGGAAGGGAAGGAAATGGAAAAAAGGAAATAATTCCCTGCTTAGGAGGAGGACCCACCACAGTTCAAGAGAAAGAATGTTCTGATCTCATTTGCTACTATTTCTAACGCCAACTCCTCCCTCTTCCGTTCTAGCTAGGGAGTGCCCTGTCTGGTTTGCCTGGCTATGGAGTCCATCTTCAGAAGAAAAAGAAAAAATATAAAAAGGTACAAATGATGAGAGAATATAATAGGCATGAAAGACAAAGAAACAAAATTCTACCCAAGAATTATAGGTGACTCCAGCAAGAAAATAAAAACAGTAGAAACCAAAATAATAATTGAAGATACACTCTATCACTGGGTCCTTTGGCTGCATATTGGGGTCATTGGGCAGTTTATTTTAAAAAGTTGATTTCCCAGCCCCATCCCTACAGTTTTGGGCTTTCCTAACTGTCTCAGGACAGTTAGGAAGTGAATTTTTTAAAAATAAATTCCTCAGTTGATTCTGAAGTACAGTCAGGTTTGAAAACCATAGCACTAGATGAAAACCTGCCTAAGGAGGTCTTTAGGGGGTTCAGTCAGTTAAGTGTCCGACTTCAGCTCAGGTCATGATCTCACAGTTTGTGAGTTCAGGCCCTGCATCAGGCTCTGTGTTCCTGGAAACTGCTTCAGGTTCTGTGTCTCCTTCTCTCTCTGCCCCTTCCCTGCTTGCACTCTCTTTCTCTCTCTCTCAAAAAAAAAAAAAAAAAAAAAAAAGATAAACATTTTTTAAAAAATAAAAAAAAACCTGCCTAAGGTGACAGAACAAAAATTTGTAGGTTCATAGACATTAGTCCCCACCACTCAAATTGCATGATTTTTAAGTATTTATTTATTTATTTTGAGAGAGAGAGAGAAAGATAGTGTGATCACAGGGCGGGGGGCAGAGATAGGGAGAGAGAATCCCAGGCAGCCCCCCTGATCAGCGAGGAGCCCTATTCAGGGCTCAGTCCCACAACCAACCATGAGATCATGACCTGAGCCAAAACCAAGAGCCAGACACATAAACTGAGACACCCAGGTGCTGCTCGATTTGCTGGAATCTTAAAGAAAGGAATATATTGTAGAAGTTAACAGCTCAAGCTTCAGAATCAGAAAGCTCTGAGTGGGTGCCATGGCACTGCCATTCGCCATCTGTATCACCTGGGGTAAGTTGGGAGGATTAAGTGAGATACTAAATTTAAAGAACCCAAAGCCTCACACATATTAAGTTCTCAATAAGTATAAGTTTCTATTATTTTATTATGATTTTTAAATGCAAAGTTTTATAGGGAGACTGAAAACAAACATTGAGTAAATAAAGAAATTTACCATGTTATGGAATGCCAATTCTCGCCAAATGGTTTGCAAGGTTACTACATAAATACAAATGTAATTTGTAATAAAATTGAACTGTAATTTCTATCCAAATTCCTCCACCAGGATTTTTTTTTTAACTTGGCAACATGATTCAGCAATTTATCTGGAAGAATAAATGGGTGAAAAGAGCCAAGGAACATTTTAAAAGAATGAAGAGGGACTTGTACTGCTAGATATTAAAACGTAACATAAAACTAAAACAATTACATTAGTTTGGGCACAAAGAGGCAGAAAGATCAAATAGAACAAAATAGAAGGTGGATTTTCAATTCACTGGGGAAAGGAGGAGTATTCATTAAGTACATATGAAAGAACTGATTAACAGATAAGCGGACTAAAATAGAGACAGATCCCTACCTCACACTATATGCCATAATAAAGTCCAAACGATTAACATTACATCACATATAAAATAAAAGTAATAAAAATAGTTAAGACATCCAGATGAGTACTTTTCTGATTTTAGGGTAAAAAAGGACTTCCTAAGCATGAAATGAAAGAGATTTTAACTGAAAATACTGGTAATATGAGTATATAAAACTAGATTTCTGCATGGCTAGAAGACCACATAAATACAAAATTAAAGGCAAATAGACTGGAGAAATGTTGACAATAATTATAAGTCACTGATTTAATATCCTCAATATACACAGAGCTCTTACTAACAATATACACAGAGCTTTAATGACAAATACAGAAAACACCAACACTCAATTTGAAATGGCATAGAGCATGAAAAGACAGTGCTTATAAGAGGAAACACAATTAGTAAGTAAAAGTGCTGAATCATGTTAGCAATCAAATAAATGAAAAGTAAAAGAAGATATTTTCTCATTTAACAAACTGACCATGTTTGATTTTTCTCTTAAAGGTAATACTTCAAGCAAGGATACATTGAGGAGGCACTCAGACATTGCTGCTTGTAGGGTAAATTAGAACAAACTTTGTGGCTAGCAAACTGGAAGCAGAAATAAAGAGCTTTATAGTGCGTCTTACTATTTTCCAAATCTTATTTAATAGCAAGCACCACTTTTCTAATCAGAAAAAAATTAATAAGCATCAGAAAACCAACTATTTGCATGGCAAACTTGAACGCTCACTGATTTCACCAACAGATTTAGGTAATTTCAAACTTCCTTGCAAACACAAGGTTTGGAACAAGTCGCCCGTTTGTGTGACATTAGTTTACAACAACCAGAGCCCGAAGTGGGATTTGTCACTTGCTAAATTCAAGCAGGTCACCCAGCAGCCCAAACCCAAGCACAAGAACAAAAGAACTGCTAACCATAACTTTGTACTTGCATCTCAAATGACAGAGAACCTTCAGCACAGCTTACCTTTCCTCATCCACTTTAGCCACTAATCTCTCCCTGAATGCTAAAAGATTAACAAATTAGGAGATTTATCTTTAAAAAGACAGTTCTTATCTTTGGAAAAATCTTGTTCCCCCAGAAATGCCAACCCTTTGCTCCTTGCAAAGATAGGTTTTCTACCAGGATTTTGTTTATGTATTTTGGACCCTGCCTTATTCTCAAAAGTGAAGCAACTTGGCTGAGCCTCCTGCAGAGAATTCCATCTGCTGCAGGCCAGACAGAAGCTGGAGATTAGGAGTAAAAGCCAGGAACCCCAAGCGGATCAGCCAGCATGCCCACACCCCCAGACCCTACCTCCGTGCAGAAAGAGCTCATTAGCCCATGCATAAAATATGTAAGGTTCCAAACCGAGCTGAAGGAGCTATAAAGAGAGGCCAGAAGTGGAGAAAGGAAGTAAACCAATTTTGTTCACTCAACCCAGAATGGGAGTGAAGCATAAAAGCAGTAACAATGGTGGTGGTGGTGGTGATGGTGGTGGTGATGGTGATGATGATGATGATAGGGAGATGTCTTTCCCTGGCATTACTCTGGTTTGCACTGGCCTCTCTCATGCCGATGGCTGCTACATATGCAGATTTCTTGAGGCAAAGTGTTCAGTCTCACTTTGGTCCCCATTGCACTGAGGAGCCGCTCAGAGAGGGGCAGCGAAGTCCCACCTCAAAGCCACCAGCTGTCCTCACATCCGGCCATTCTTTAGGTAGATTTCCCACTGGTGCAGGATTCAGCATCATGATTCAGCTACTATTTGGACAGCCCCAGGGCTTCTGCTCCTCCCCTGAGTTTTATGCCCCTCCCATGGAGACTTTTGCACCTTCCTGAGCCCTTAATGAATGCACTGGAAAAATGATCTTTTTTCCCTTGGCACTATACTACCATCCATCCTTCCCTGCTAGCATGGGCTATTCCATGAAGCCACCCATTTGCCAAAATTTCCAGACTACAAGTAGGCATCAGGCTTTATGCGTTCATTGCCCCAGAATCAGCAGGTGCATCAAGTCCTCAAAGGAACTCTGTTGTACAGCCACTTGAGTCCATTAGTACCCCAAGGGGTTGGAGGGTGGCTGACTCACAGGTCAACAAACACTCAGCCAGGGTGTATGGTGCCCCGTCTCTGCCCCCCCCCCTCCCCCCAGCAAGATCCCATCTCCACAAGGGAGTCTCTCAAAGAGAGACTTTCACTTGACTTTGTGGAGAATGAGAAGCCTTTCACTTTCAAGCAAGTACTTCCTGTAGGCCAAGGTTCCAAAGATTCTACGTTCCTTTTTCATCTCTATACTTACATAGACCCTGGGCTTAGACTTGAGGGCTCTGAGGCCAGTTTTGATACCTCCTGGGAAGTCACAAGGGACCCAGTTATCTGTGGCTCAAGTTAAAAAGCGGAGTGCCTGCTTAAGTGTCCAACTCTTGATATAGGCTCAGGTCATGAGATCAAGCCCCATGTCAGGCTCCATGCTAATAGCACAGAGCTTGCTTGGGATTCTCTCTCTCCCTGTCCCCCTGCCCCTCCCCTTCTCTCTGTCTCTCTCAAAATAAATAAGTAAACTTTTTAAAAAAGCAGAATGCCCAAGACTTTTTATTTTATAGGTTTGCACTCTGAGTGCCATTCTGGGACAATAGAAAAGTCCCATCAACATCCTGTTACAGAGCTAACTCGCGTTGTTACACAAATCATCATTCCTGATGCTTCTCCTCCATGTAATCATGATCCACGTTCTTAGCCATGTAACAATACAGCATTTTCCACTGTAAGAGGAGAAGTGTACTCTCCCACCTCATTGATGTTGGGCTTGGCCATGTGATATACTTTGGCCAATGAAATGTTAGCAAACATGATGTGCACAGAGGCTTTAAATGTGCATCTAATGTCCTTTTACCATTTGCCATGAGAACAACATGTCCCTAGTAGCTAACGGTAGCATCCTGATAGCTGGATTGAACCTGACCTGCAGCGTGGAGAGCCACCCCAGCTGACAAGCCAGCTCCTAAGTGACATAGATAATGTTTGTTGTGTGAACCACTGAGATATCTGGGGATGTCTGTTATGCAGCATTATCATTATGCAGTAATAGCTGACTAATACACTTGCTCTACACCCAACGTCATGCTGAGCACTGTATTATCTCATTTAATTCTCTTAACAACTGAATGAGATAGAGCACTATTAATATTGCCCTCGTCTTACAAATAAGGAAAGTGAGGTGCAGAGCAGTTAAGCACACTTTATAAGTAAAGGAGATGAGCTTCAAACCTAGTAATCTGAGTCCAGAGCCTACACTCTAACTGCCATGGAACAGAAAACAGAAAGAGAAACGTAGCTCTGTGCACTTTCAAGTCTGTACTCTGGTGCTGACCTTGGGCTCTAAGCCACAATGGCTCCTTGTGAGCTCCCTATCAGCACAGGTCTGACCAGATCCCCAGGGCCAAGGCACTTTTTCTAGTTCTGTCAGTGCGTGCAAAGAGAATGAGACTGGCTTCCCTGCCAGAATGCATGACCCTTTCCTGAACTTTGAGGAGGGGAAGTCCCACAGGGAATTCTAACCAAGGAACAATCCTGCCTTTGTGAAGTGCAGCCATCCCACGTTCTGCACGGGATTGAGCGACACGCCTCCTCATTCTCTGCCTGTTTTCATTCTCTCTCTAAGCAAACATCTTCGGGCTTTTTTCCTTTGAAAATTATTACACAACTACCAGCTGCCGGGATTATACAAATAGCCTGATAATAGCCAGGCGATAGGCTGTCCGGTGTTCAAACGCCAGCACCCAACAACAAAGAAGCCCAGGGTGCCAGCTCTCATTCACAGCCTGCAGACAGCAGCAGCAGAAAGCAGGCCACCCACTCTCTCCCAGCTTCGGAGCGGCAGGCAGTTTGGTTGGGTCCCAAGACAGATTGTTTTTTACTCATCATCTTCCAAGATTTTCTATGCACAAAAGAATGCAAAGTCACATTCTTTGACAGAACAACTCGTCATCAGAGTGACTCAACAATGCACTTTCTTTAAGCAAACTCAGTACCCCCAATGGGCAGCAATGGTGCTTATGGGTCTTCAAGTAATAGATGAGCTAGCAGCTCAGAGGGCAAGGCTCATGTCTTGCTTGCCCATCACTAACCCCAGTGCCTAGCTCAGTGGGCAGTCAGTAAATGTTTGCTGGAGAAATCAATGTAAATGGGATTTAAGGGGGAGAGGTAATCCATCTTTGAGTTTTGCTTATTTTAATTCTTATAATGCAAGGTTGGGGCAAGCAAGGACATGGTTATGGAAAATGGAAACCATTTGAAAAGGAAGGAAAGACGGAAATACAGCCAAAGTCTTTGACACTCGCCAACAAAGCTAATACTTAGGATTCCTTATTTCAGCAAGAGAAGCCAGCCCAGGGTGTGTGGTGGCCAACTGCGGGGTCTGCCTGTCCAGCAGCCATGTCCCCTTTAGTGATAGTCCTCAGTTTTCCTCTGAGAACCACCCTCCCACCCGATATGCAACTTATAGTGAGGGTACCCTTGGGTGTGGACCAGGCAGATATCTTTCAGAATGGGAATCTTGGGCAGAGCACCCAAAGCCAGACAATGGTTGGGGAACCCAGCCCCACGGAGGTGTTTCTAAATAGTCCACCTATCAATAAGGAAGCAGGCTGGACTTTCCACAGACAGACTGGAGACTTCCCCAGAACAATATGGAATTTACATCAGCACCAGACAGAGCTCTCCCACTGATCCACAGTTTGACTCTTTCAGCTAAGCTCCTTTTCCTGAACCCTTCACTGGAGACAAGCACAGAACTGAGGCGAGAACTCCAAGCTGGAAATTGGGGTTGTGGTCACACATTTACTACAGGAAATAATAAGTTACTTCCCCTGTCAGGGCCTCAGTCTCTCCCTCCTTAGCATTAAGGGGCTGGGATCAAATAACCACAAAGGACCCTTGTATGCTGGGTCAACAGAAATTGACCCCTCGAAGCCCTAGCTCTTGGCAACATAAAGCTCCCATTGTCTGGGGCAGTGAGGCTGGGAGTTTAAAGCAGTTAATCCCCCAGCTGGATGACTCGGACAAAGAGGATTAACCCTCAAATGAGAGAGTCATCATCCAAATATAGAGCAATCCCAAGTGCATATGCCAGAAATGGGAAGAACAAATTCTTGTTCTGGAACCTTTTGTGGAAGCTGATAGATTAACCCCCCTGCACCCCACGGTCAAGGTGTTATACTTTGTCCACCTTCCTCTCATACCTTTCTTAATTCTGCAATCCGGGGTCACAGCAATTCCCCTTCGACATATGCAGTTTTCTTTAAGGTGCTCTGAGCTTGGTAAGTAAGTTTGAGCACCTGCTGTGTGCCAGGGGCAGTGTTAAACACCAGAGCTATGGTGATAGAGAAGATGACACGGTCCCAGCTCTCAAGAAGTCTCCTGTCAAGTGGGGAAGCACCTACTGAGTACCATGTATTCTGCTAAGCACAGAAGAACCATCATCTCCTTGATAAATGCCTCTCAATAACACCAGAAAGTAGATCTTATTGTCACCATTTCACAGATGATGACACTGAGGCTCTGAAAAGTTAAACAACCTACCCCAAATTATACAAACTTTAAGTATCAGAGCAAGCCTCTTGGCTTAAAAATTATATGCGACAGGGGCACCTGGGTGGCTCAGTCAGTTAAGTGTCTGACTCCTGATTTCGGCTCAGGACGCGAACTTGCGGTTTGTGGGATTGAGCCCCAGTCAGGTTCTGCACTGACAGCCTGGAGCCTGCTTGGGATTCTCTCTCTTCCCCTCCCTGCTCGTGCGTGCACATGCTCGCTCTCTCTCTCAAAAATAAAAATAAATTAATAAACATGTTTTAAATTATATAGGACATAAAATGTACCACACCAAGAATGAATCTCTAGGTAAACTATGGGTTTCAGGGGATTATGATGTGTGAATGAAGGCTCATCAGTTAGTTATAACACGTGCACCACTCTGGGGGGGGGGGGGCAGGGTTGGGGGAGGCTGATAACCATGGATGCTCTGCATGGGTAGAGGCAGAAGACCATGGAAATTCCCTGTCACTTCCACTCAACTTTGCTGTGAACCTAAAACTCCTCTATAAAAATAAAATCTTTTTAAAAAATTGATTTTGGGTACCTGGGTGGCTCAGTCAGTTAAGTGTCCTACTTCAGCTCAGGTCATGATCTCATGGCTCATGGTTTCGAGCCCTGTGTCAGCTCTGTGCTGACAGCTCAGAAGCTGGAGCCTGCTTTGGAGTCTGTGTCTCCCTCTCTCTCTGCCCCTCCCTTCCCTCCCTCTCTCTCTCTCAAAAATAAATAAACATTTTTTTAAAAATGGATTCTAGGGGAGCCTGGGTGGCTCAGTCAGTTAAGCATCCAACTTCAGCTCAGGTCATGATTTCACTGTTCATGAGTTCGAGCCCCACATCAGGCTTTGTGCTGACAGTGCAAAGCCTGCTTGGGATTCTCTCTCCGCCTCTCTCAAAGTGAATAAATAAGCTTTAAAAAAAATTTTTTTAATGGATTCTACAAGATAGCCCCATCAGTATTGTACAAGTCAGAAACAACGAGAGAAGGAAGGGGAAAATACTGAACTTTAGACTTTTCAGAGTGTATATGCTCCTGGAATAGTCACCAGAGGGAAGGCTGATGTTTAACCCCACACCCTCCTCTGCACTGAAGGAGCTCCTTAAAAACAGGCAACCCAACGGTCAACCCAGGGCCAACTTGTTAATTTCCATGTTGCCAAGAAACACTCTTCTTGACTGTTGACAATGTGTTCCCATAAGCTTCTGAAAAAAAGGCTAATTACAATTTCAGGCTCTGTATTGGTGAAGGTAGGGTGTCAGTCGGTATTTTAATATAGACAAGGTTTATTTCTTGCACATGAGACAGCCCCAAGCAGGACCAGCCAGCGGATGGGAAAAGGACCTGGAGGAGCACATGGAGGTTCAGCCGCCAGGGACTGGTCACATGGCCACACCCACTCGCAAAGGAGGCTGGGAGATGTAGTCCACATGCACCGGAAGAGGAGGAAATGGGTTTTTTGGTGGGGGTTTTTTTGTTTTTGTTTTTGTTTTTGTTTTCATGAAGAGCTTGCCAGTCTCTGCCACAGGCTCCAAAAACTGCATACAACTCAACATACTCACTTAGATGATGGGATTATAGGTGGCTTTCCCTTTTCCCAATTTTCCAGTTGTGTGGTTCTAATACATCCAAAATGGTGGCTGGAAGGGGAAAGGAGGGGAAACCCACTAATTAGTAACTCTTGGAGCAGTTATGGGTTGGAATCGTGTAATCCAGGCAACGGCCTGAGAAATAGTGGCTCAGGCTCTGTCAAATACAGGACACAGAACTTTCTGCTCCATTTGTTCTGGGCAACTACGGTCTAAGGACTTTTTTGTACTTCTTAAATGTTATCCGTGGTCTCTTAGGTCTTTCTGTACCTGAAAGCATCTCACAGACATCAATTTCCAAAGCTGTCGTTTCTCTAATTGGATGGATGTGTATGATGGAGGCCATATCGGACTTCTGATCCACTCAATTCACACACAGCCAGGACTTGTGGCTGCAGCACAGAACAGCAAGCAGTTATCTCCTTATTTACAGGACCATTTCAAGAAGCCAAGACAATCAGCTCCTCTATGCATCTCAGTGGTTCCTGAGCTTTTTTCTCCTTGGCACACCTGATGATAACCTTTTGCCCCCCCCCCCCCCCCCAAGAGATTCCACTAAGTGTTCGCACCACTTTCCAACAAATTTCTCTTCCCCATCACCCTCTCCTCGACTTTCACCCCTGACCAAAACCACCTCACACCCCACACCCCGTCCACACCTACCTATTGCCCAAATCAGCCGAACATTTGCAGATCTATATGCTACTCTCCAAGCTATGTTTGCTAGCAGGAATCCCTTTCTCCCCACCACCCACCTGGAAAACTCCTACCCATCCTTCAGGGCCCAATGAAGCAATACCCCATCACCCAATCCAATAGCTTTTCCTCGCCCCCAGTCTTCTTTCCTCAGACAGTAACAGCAACTTCTTAGAGTTTGTGATACTACAAGCATTCACTCAGGATATTATCTCTGTGATATCACCTTCTTAAGTTGTGCTCTAGTTATTAATTAATGAGCTCCCCGATGGTAGAGCCCAGGCACTGCAGCCCTTGTAGGACCAGGACAAGAGAGGCAGCTTGGCCCCGGCCAAGTCATGGCCCTGCTTCCCTGAGGAGCCAGAAGCAGGGGGCCAAGTGTATGTGACCACGTGAGCTCTGAAGTAGGGGGAAGAAATGGTATGGAGATGTTTTGACCCGTGCAGAAAAATTATCTGGGGATCTTGTCAAAATGCAGGTTCTCATTCAGCAGGTCTGGGGTGGGGCCTGAAATTCTACATTTCTAACAAGCTCCAAGAGATGCTGATGCTAACGGTTCAGGGCCCATACTTTGAGTAGCAAGGCCCTGGGGTTTATTTGCATAGGCACCCGGTGCACCTCAGGCAAACCTCAAAGACCCCTGCTTCCAGAGGGGAAAGATTCTAGAGAGAAAAGACACGAACTCTTCCAATAAGAGAAAAGTGTAAGAAACAAAGCCTGGAACATAGCAGTGGCTGAATAGGGATCTGTGGAAGACCGTGGTTTGGGTGTGGGTCCAAACCCAACCCTACGGTCCAGAATAAATGAAGTCAGATTATGCAGAGGAACATAAGCAGAGTTCTCTCAAAGCATCTTTGGGGAAAACAGGAAGTTGGTCTTAAAGTTATAGAAGAAACTCAGTTATGAGCTACGGAGCACTGAGTTAGGGACCATTATCCCTCAAGGACCCTTGAAGTCTGACCCTTTTAGAAGTTAAACATCTCCAGCCACAGGTGAGTACTGACCCTGAGAACAAGCCTACAGGTGGGGCAGATGTATAGGAAACCAGCTCCAGAGGCAGGGAAGCCGATTGGATCCAATGCCTGGTTTAAGCCCACGTGGCACTAGCCGGATGTTTGCAAATCCCCTTTAGAAGATCGGGGGGTGGGGGGGGGTTGTAGCAGGAAAAGCAGGGGAGGCTAAGTCAAGGTGGTGGGTAGAGGCCCAGAGCCACACCTAACAAGCCTTCCTGGACCACAGCACAGTGCAGAGAACATCATTCTAGAGCAGGAAGCAGCTTTGCATTAGAATCCACTCTGCCCTTTAGCAGATGCTACACTTTGGCCAAATTATTTAACTTGTCTGAACCTCAGTTTACTCCACCATGAAATGGAGACAATAAGCCCCCACTTCATAGAGATCGTGAAAATCCAATGAGATCAAGGCTGCGTGATAATAATCATTAGTGTTATATGATCGGACTGCTCGAGGAAGCTCCCAGAGAAAGAGCATCTAATGCATACGTGTTCCCGGCACCTCGTATGAAATTGTTTGCTACACTTCTCTGTTGTTGTTTGCATTTCTTTATCTATAAAATGAGAATACAACAGAGTTATAAGCAAGCCCTAAGCACTCCCTTGTCTCTCCAAGGTGAGAGCAGAGGGGACAGAACCCTGAGCATGCTCCCGCGAATGTGGGATGACAGACTCAGACTGGAATGGCAGCTGCCATAAAGGGACTTCAGCCAGTCCTTGGATTCAGGATGTGGCATTTATACTATCTGCCCCCAGTGAATGTTCCCCTAGGAGGCAGGCACTATTCTGAGCTCCTGGTGCAAGTCAACTCATGTCTTCTTCCCCATAACTCTACAGAGCAGGAAACACTATCATCATTCCCATTTTACTGATTTGGAGACTGAGGCACAGAGCTGTTAAATGACCTGCCCAAGTTCCCACATTCATAAGAAGCAGAGCCAGGCTGGGGACCCAGGCACACTGGCTCTGGGGTTCTTTGCCTTCTATAGTCTCAAAGGAGCTCAAGAATTGAGGAACCGATGAGAAGATCAAGTCGACCAGAAGAGGCTGTCCTTGTCTCCACGACATGGGCTGAAACCATGCTGCGTGGTGCCCCCAGGTCCCACACCTTGAGCTTCTGTGGAAGCAGGAGCCCACCAATCTAGTGATGTGAGGGCTGGAGCCCATCACAGCTTCTGTGCCAGAGACTGGCCAGCACGACCCAAGGAAGGAAAAATAAGTCCTCCGTTGTGGGCAGCAAGAAGACTTGGTTCAGCCTCACCCCCTGCTTCCATATTGCTTCTGGCAATTCCACCGGAGCTCATCTTTCATCTTTAACATTCCTCTCCTATGGCTTTCCTTTCCTTAATGATTAATTGTTATGTTTGGCTTCAAAAAAAAAAATGCAAGTGACTGTATTTAACCCATGGACATTTAAGCAAGCATGGGTGGGAGATGTTCATTATTCATCGTGACGGTAGGAGTGGAACTGAGTCCCTGGAGCCCTCCTGGGCCAAGGTCAGGAGCTCCAGTCTTTTCCGTGAGCTCTCCAGCCCAGTCCCGGGGCCCAGCACTCTCTGCCTGGAGCGGGCCACCCCACAAGGCTGTTTCCTCTCTCTCAGAGCCACCCACATGCCAGCTGAGCTCCATTCCTCTCTCTGTGCCATCTGCTGCACCCCAGATCAGATCAGAGGCCATGGTCACATTCTGCACACGGCAAGAGAGCAGGGGCCACAGGCAAGGCGAGAGCAAGGCCTGGGCTTTGGAGCCTGGCAGGAGAAATCCCCGAGGACTTCTCAGAGGAAAGCACTGAGGGGTCTAACCAGGCTCTTTCCTGGCCAGGAAAACTAGTCATGCTGATTCAGAGGATTTCTAAGCATAACAATGAAGGGAACCCAGGCCCCATTTTTCCGGTCCCTCTCAGTCCCTATCCTCAGGTTAACTTTTGTTGCTACAAGCCTGATTGGCCTCTGATCCTCTTGCCATTGGTGACTTACTACAGGACCTTAGATAAGTCATTTCCTTCTCCAGACTCCGCTCCCCCTTTCCTAGGAGGAAGACTTCCTCTCCCACCCCTACAACAAGCAATGAGTGCATCCCAAGGAGTTGAGATTCCTGCATTCTGAGGTCCCTTCAGCTCTGCAACGCTAGGACCCGGTAGTTCAAGTGAATCCTTCCACTGACTTGGAATTGCTCCGGACCTAAAAGGAAAATGCCCATCAAATATTCATTGCAACAAAGCCTGTGCACTTGAGAGTAATGATGGCACATTTATCCACAGACAGGTATTCATTTGCATGTTTCTGTCTTGAAAACTGACACCTATTGCCTGCTTAGGTGAGTTTTAGGAGCCCGGAGCTCCTGAAAATAGATGTGTCATCTGGGGCTGGCATGGAAGCAGATAATGGCACCGCGCCCCCAGCTTAAACAGCCACCTTCCAGACTCTGACGTCTGTGGTTCAAAAAGGCTCTGCAGGTCTGGCAAAATGACCTTCTGTTGCATCTACGCAGAGCTGGATGAGAAGGAAAGGAGGTTGGTCCTCCACGTCTCCAAGGGTACTTTTCTCTGTGATTTCTTTTCGCTGGGCCTCAGGTGTCCCATCTATAAAATGGAACAGGGAGAAAGGCTGTGGCCTACATGATCGAAATCCTAAAAGTAGTGCAGCTCAATTCTATTTCTGAAGGGTTCTGCAGTCACCAGCTAGGGGAGAATTTTCAGCTGCCTTTTGGGAGAAAAAAAGTTAAAGCTACTCTCTCCCCTGCCACCCAAGACAGAAGCAAGCTCTAAAGACTGAAGGGAACAGGAAATGAATGGAGCAGGAATTTGTATAGAAAACAGGAAGATCTGATAGGACCTCTTTCTGTGTGGAGGGAATCATGATGTGGATCTTCCCTCCTGGAGCAGGGGACACTGTTGGGTGAGCGGTAAGCAATAGTCAGGACAGCAGAGGAGCTCTGACCTTTGCTGCTGATGTATCCGACAGCTCCAAGGGAAAGTTGAGTGTATGATCTTTGATCTAGAAGAGGCCAGAATAGCAGCAAAGGCACAGAGGTTGGGGATGGAGACACCATTAGCTGCTGAGTACCTACTAGGTGCTGAAAACTTAGCTCATTACTGTCACATATGCTCTCATTTCTTGCCTAGGCCAGTGAAGAATCACCAGGAAGAAATTCAACTAATAGAACAACCACAACGGTATTTACTCACTCATGTATCAAATAAATATCTAGTACAAGTCTACTATGGGCCTGGAGCAGAGATAACAGCAGATTTTTCCAGCAGAAGACACCACGGGGTAGATTTTGTGAGAGCAACGCCCGGAGGCTTATGATAGGAAAGTTTCTGCATCTACATAATCCAAGGGACTCAGAAATTTGCATCATAGAATTCCAACAAACTCTGGGATATTACCAAGCTGAGCTAGTGGGATTGGTTTACTGCAGAGAATAGAAGGTTGGTTTCCTTCTGAGGCACTTGGAAATCTCCAGCCCATAAGGCTGATTATTATCCACTTGTCTTATTTTTAACATCATGAACGCCATGCAAATCATTTTCTCAATAGCACTGGCAACAGTAAATGACAGATTCTCAATTCTCTCTTCACACAGAATCGTTAAGTCCTTCAGAAACTTAAAGGTATGGTGATCACATAATCAGCATTTTAACCAACATCATTCCAAGTCCAGCAGCATGAAAGGAACTGCAGAGCACTTGGATGTTATTACCATCACTGTCACCATCATTATCATCACCACCATCACCATCATCACCACCATCATGACCACCATCACCATTAACTTCATCACCACCACCAACATCAACACCATCACCACCATCAACACCATCACCATCATCATCATCAA